>NC_029789.2:83872207-83894395 GCF_000816755.2 Arachis ipaensis | reverse complement strand
AGTGATTTCGCCGGTTGGTTGAAGGATCTGGGAAAGTCAACTCGAAATGTGGTTGGAAACGTAAATTTGATACTCATACGTTGGTACAACTTGGAACAAACTGTTGAGGTTGGTGATTGGTAACCACGTGCTTAACACTTAGTGTGAAAAGTGTTGCGCATGGTGATTGGTCGTTCACGTGACCCAGCAGGTGAATTCAGATTGCTTGCCACCCGGATGGAATCATGATGATCAACAAGAAGACGGGTGCAAAAGCAAGGTTTGGGATCCTAGAATCTGTTCTGACATTCAACACCCCGGGAGCCTAAGAATCTGTTTGAAGCTGCTCAAAGGCTTTACGTGCCTAGTTTGGGACCCTAGAGGCTGTTGGAATTCCAAACACTGGTGGGGATTTTTGGATGAATTCAAGCATAAGCCACCATAACAGGAAGCTCATCAAATGTCCAACTTAAGGACTTTAACTAAAAGTGCTAGGTGGGAGACAACCCACCATGGTATGATCGTTCCTTTTTCAATTTTATTTCATTTTGTTTATTTTTATTGAACCTGGAATTATTTATTGCATCTACATTAGCCTTGCATTCTGCATACTGCATATATAAAAAAAAAAACGCAAGCGACGCGGCAGCGTCGCCGACGCGTCCGCGTCACTAGTGCATTTTGAAGAAAAGAATTGAACAGAGAGTCATGCAAAAGCGTGGCTGGAGGCATGCCTTTGGCACAAATCATCCCACGCGACCGCGTTGCTGACGCGTCCGCATCAAATAGGAAACATGCCTCTCACGCGTCCGAGTCACTCAAGCGGCCGCGTGACCTGAAATTCGACGTAAAAAAGGGTGCACGACCAAAAGTTGTGCAAGAGTGGTACTGGACTGGTGCTGAACGCACAAACCTTACCACGCGAACGCATGGCTCACGCGTCCGCGTCATACCCCCATTATGGCCACTCACGCGATCGCGTCGATCACGCAACCGCATCACCCTGGATTTTAGCAATACTAAGTTTCGAACAGAGAGTTGTGCGAGCGCGAGGTTGCCCTCGCGCCATTAGCATAAATTGTGTCACGCGACCGCGTCAATCCGCATAAGTGCAAGTCACACGACTGCGTGCTCCACGCGTCCGCGTCGCTTGCGCCGCACAGCTTAACCTAATCTGCCAAAAATCTTATCTTTTCTTCCCCAATTCTAATTTTTCCTCCCTCCTTTCTTACTTACCTCTTCTTCCCTTCTTTCCCTTCCCATTCTTCTTATCTTTCATTTTATTTTACTTAATTTATTTGCATACTTTCATTCATTGCATTTTAATTTTGTGCATATTTTTACTTTCTTTTCTAAATTTATTACTTTTCTGTTGGTGTTGAAATTTCTTATTTAACTTTGCATCTTCTCTTGAATTATTTTGGGTGCTTAGAGACTTGTTTTATTCTGGTTAGATAATATTATTTAAATCAATGCCAATCTTTTATATCTGTATTCATTTTGCATTGACTTGAATTTATACTATCCCTCCTTACCCACACTCTCTTCCCTATTGTTGCAAATTTTTACACTCTTGATTTGCCATGTACTTCTACTGTTTTCTCACTTGCATGTTGTAGCTACCATGTAATTGAGACCTTCATTATTTGGCATTAACCCAACCATATTTTATTTGTCTACTTATCTTTATTTCTGGGTTACTGTTCTTCTTTTTCTCTTCTTTCAGGCTGGCCACCGAAGACGGAAAAAGGGAGAAACTTCTAAAAGGGAAGACAAACAAGTCCATCTGCACAATCCTTGAAGAAAAGCATCAGTTGGAACAACCCGTCCACCTGCACATCTCAGCATGCACCGAGGACGGTGCAATCTTTAAGTGTGGGGAGGTCGATACCGATCTCCATGGGTTAGTACCTTCCTATCTCAACACCAATGTTTAAATTTTCTTCATTAGTTCATTGTTGCATTTGCATGTTTGATTGCATGATTATTTGATTTTGTGCATATTTTACCACTTGGTTGAAGTAATATTTTCTTTTTCAAAAAACCTTTTAGAGCATTTCACTAATTTGAATAAAATTTAATGTTACACTCGTTTGAAGAAATATTATACTGGAACATGGTTTAGAGCTCGAACACACAAAACCTGTGAGATTTTTAAGCCTATTTGCATTGGTTGAATTTTACCAACCAATATTTTATTTTTGGTGTGTGTTTTTCTCTCTAAAATTGTGATCTTTGTCTTGCTTAATTCTATATTTCCATGGTTTGATGTATGCATACACTTACATGATTGAGGCCTTTGTTTCACTAAGCTTACATACCCATATGGCCTTACCCTTTCATTATTTTTTGCAAACCAATGTTGAGCCTATTATACCCCTTTGTTCTTTACTTTAGCACATCATTAACTCTAAGTGGAAAATAATAATGTCCTTAATTTGAATCCTTGGTTAGCTTAGACCAGTAAGAGTGCTCTTGAATTAAGTGTGGGGAAGTGAATTTGGAAACATTTGGTTTGAGAATTGAGTATGTTAGAATTTTCTGAAAATGTAAAAAAAAAATGTTTAGAACATGATTCATGCATCCAATAATTTAATCATATGCGTTGAGAAAAATAAAAGAAAAAAATATATATATAAAAAAAAGTGACAAAAAGAAAAGAAAAAAAAAGAGCAATTAAGCAAAAAGGGGACAAAATGCCCCAAAGTAAATGGTAAAAGCAATGCATATGTACTGTACTGAAAATTAGAATGCATGAATATGTGGAAAACATGGTTAATGGATAGTTAGATGTGGTATTATGATTACATGGATTGTCTTAAGTTAGGTGGGAAAAGTTTAAGTTAATTAAGGATTCAGATTTTAGTCCACTTGGCCAAATACAATCCTACCTTGACCCTAACCCCATTACAACCCTTAAAACACCTCTTGATATGTGTATATGTGCATTAAATTTATGTTGATTGTTAGATGACAAGCAAGCCTTAGAAAGCAAGGTTAGTAGAGAATTGAGAGAATCGAACCTTAAACACTTGAGTGATTAGAGTGTATACACTACCAGTGAGAGTTCGATGCTCAATCCCTTGTTCCCTGCTTTCATGAGCTATTTTCTTCTTGCAAGTCTATTTGTACTTCATTTTCATGATTTGAATTAGTGAAATTCAGTTCATATTTCTTCTTGAAAGATTTGTTTACTTTTAACTAAGTAGGTAGAAACATTTTCCATGTAGTTGCATTCATATAGATAGGTTGCATTTCATACATTCTTACTTTCCTCTTCATTCCTTTATAGCTTCTCTTGAGCATAGCATGAGGACATGCTAATGTTTAAGTGTAGGGAGGTTGATAAACCACTATTTTATGATTTATCTTGTGCTCAATTGAGTGGTTTTTATCAACTCTTTACCCACTTATTCATACTATTTGCATGGTTTTACATTTGCCTTCCTAATTATGTGCTTTGATTGAAAACATGCTTCTTTGGCCTTAAGTTCCCTATGTTTAATCCTCTCTTATTACCATTAGATGCCTTGATATGTGTGTTAAGTGATTTCAGAGATTACAGGGCAGGAATGGCTCAGAGGATGGAAAGGAAGCATGCAAAAGTGGAAGGAATACAAGAAGTTGGAGAAATTGCTAAGCTGTCCAGCCTGACCTCTTTGCATTCAAACGGCTATAACCTTAGCTACAAAGGTCCAAATGACGCGGTTCTAGTTGCGTTGGAAAGCTAATGTCCGGGGCTTCGATTTGATATATAATATGCCATAGTTGCTCTGATGATAGGTGACGCAAACGCGCGCTCCACGCGGATGGGTCGCAGTGACGAAAAATCAATGTGTATGAATTCGCAACCAGCGAATTCTGGGCTGTTTCTAACCCAGTTCTCAGCCCAGAAAACACAGATTAGAGGCTATAAAGTAGGGGAATGCATCCATTCATAATCATGCTTTTCATAATTCACTTTTCATAATTTAGATGTAGTTTTTAGAGAGAGAGGTTCTCTCCTCTCTCTTAGGTTTTAGGATTAGGATTCCTCTTAAAGGATTTAGGGATCAACTCTTCATCAAGTTCAATATTTCTTTTACTTTATATTTATCTCTTATTTTCAGATACTTTAATGCTTGTATTAGTTATGTTGCCTAATTGGCTTATGAACTTTTCCATGTTAAGATTTGAGTATTTTATTTAATATATTTGAGGTATTTCAGATTTATCACTTCGTCTATTGTTTGTTATTAATTAATGTTCTAAGTTGGATCCTAACTTGATTTTAGAGTTGATTAATATTCGGAGACCCTTGAGTTGAATTACTGCTGGGAGGTTTGGCACGTTGCCAACTTGAAAGAACAAAGGAGTGTTTGCCAAAAACGCTGGTGAGCTGGACAGCCTGACCTTACCTCCTTCAATGGAGTATATCTTGAGCTACAAAGCTCCAAATGAGGTGATTCCAACGACATTTGAAAGTAGACATCCAGAGCTTTCCAACCATATATCATAGTATGGGGTTGGCATTCATTTGAAGCTTCAAAAGCTGGCTTCATTTAGAGCTTCAGAATCTGGGCACGTTGCCAACTTGAGAAGAAAAGGGCGTTTTCAGCAATAACTTGGCAGCTTGACCTTACCTTCTTTGAGGGAGCATAACTTGAGATATAGAGATCCAAATTGAGTGCTTCCAGTTGCGTTGGAAAGCTGACATTCAGAGCTTTCCAACCATATATAATAGTCTAGTGGAGCATGAAATGGAAGCTCGAATCAGAGTCATCTTTAGGCTCCAAAAACAAGAAAATGAGGTTGAAATTTAAGGAAGAATGAATGACCCTGGAGGGGAGCACGAGCACGTTGCCAATGTGCAAACAAGGGGGCATGTTTGAGGACAATGCCAGCCCCATGTTTCAGCCTTGGGAGGCTTGGCACGTTGCCAACTTGGAGATAAAGGGGCATGTTCAGCAACAACTTGGCAGCCTGACCTTTCCTTCTTTGAGGAAGCATAACTTGAGCTAGAAAAATCCAATTGAGATGATTCCAAGTGCATTAGAAAGAAGACACTCTGAGCTTTCCAATGATGTATGATAGTTCATATTGAAGCAGAGGATTGATACTCAAATTCTGGGCAACATTAGGCATGAGAGAAGAGTCAAGAAGAAGAAAAGCAAGTTGTTAGCAATAACTTGGGCCAACAACGCCCAAACACCAATGCCCACTTCCAGGAAAATGCCATGCACGTTGCCAACGTGCATTAAAGCTAGAGTTATTGGCAACAACGCCAAGTCATTGGGCCATAAGCATTATGAATGAACTCATCCTTCCTTATTTAGCAATAATTCTTCCATTGAGCCAGGAATTCAACAAAGAGAAAGCCCACATTGCTAGCCCAAATTAAAGATCTCTGAAGAAGTTTTAGGAGTAGTATAAATAGAGAAAAGTTTGATACTTAGAGGACTTTTACTTATAACTTACTTTTTGGCCTTTGACTTATTTTTAGACTTAGACATTTTCTCACCCGTTCTCTATTTTGTTTTCTTTTGGCAACTTTGAAATTCGGTTTTAAGAACTTCTTCTTCTTCTTCTTCATTCTTCTCTATACTTAGTTTAATTTTCATCTTTGCAATTGTTGTTGAAATTGGAGCTATGATTCACTAAACCCCATTTTCAATTCAATTTCTCATACCTTGCCAAAAGTTTATTTTACAGTTATTCATTTATTTTTAATTGCCATTTAAATTATTTGTCACATTTGTTCCTCATTCTTGAAACCCCAAATTTACAATCTCCATAACCAATAATAAGAACATACTTTCCTGTAGTTCCTTGAGAAGACGACCCAAGGTTTGAATACTTCGGTTATCAATTTTTAAAGGGTTTGTTACTTGTGACAACCAAAACTTTTGCAAGAAAGGTTGATTGCTTGGTTTAGTAACTATACTTGCAATGAGAGTTTACTATAACTTCTAAACCATGAATCTTCAGATCTTTCAGTGGCCCATGAAAGTAAAGCGTAGCGCTCAACCAAGGCCAAGCACTAAGGGAGCAAGGCCAACGTTCATTTTAGTGAATGTAGCGCTCCAAAGGGAAGCACCAAATGGTGCATCACAAACCAAAGACAGAAGGGGAGGGGGGTCGCGCTCAAAACATAAAGCACAGCGCTGCCTTTTGTCACCTTTTTCATGGAGCTTGGCAAGGAAGCACAATGCGCTGGCCAAGGTTCGAAGAGGGGAACCAAGCAAGGGCCAAGAGTAGTGCTCTAAAACTCAAGCGCAGTGCTCAAAATTTTAACCTTTTTCGTGCTCTTTTGCCTCCAAGCCAGGCAAAGCATGCAAACCAAGGCACACAACCAAGCAAACTGAAGCATAGGCAACGCTCTCTTTTTTTCACTTTCTCATGCCTCTAACACAAGGAACCAAGGCACACAATCAATGACAAGGAGTGTAGAACTAAAAAAATTGAGCGCAGCGCTCAAAATGTGAGCGTTATGGGCTAGGCTTGGCACATGACAAGGCAAATAGTGAAAGTAGCGCTCAACAATTCAAGCGGAGCGCTTCCCTGGGAAGTTCCCACACACCAAACCAACTTGAACCAAAGCCAAATCGGACCCATACCTCCACTTCAATTGAACCAAAGCCAAACCGGACCCATCCTTCTTCAAATCCATTTCTCATTCAAGGCCATCTTTGAAAGGCCCACTCCAAGCTTTGAAGACCAAAATAGAAAGTGTATATATATGAGTTAATTTGATTTGTAAAGGACCTTTTTTTTATCTTTTTTTTTATTTTTACTTTTAGGTCAATTTTAGCTTTCACTCTGGTTTTGAATTTGGGATTTGGGAATTGGATCTGGTTTTCTTTCTGGATTTTCTTTTCTTCTGTAACTTTCACTATCTGTTTTTGGAATGTGAATTGAGATTGAAGAGATTCATTGATTCTAAGTTTGAGAATCATCTTTTAACTTATGTTCTCAATTGTTCTAAGAATTGGATTTGAGTTTCTTTTTCTGTTTTCAATTTTATTTACCTGCAAGTTCTACTTTTCTGTTTTGGGTTTTTTAGATTGAGATTGAGGAATTCTATTGAATTTGGATCTGAGTTTCTTTTGCTATTTTCAATTTCATTTTCTTCTGCAATTTGTCTTCTGCTTGATCAAGAGAGTAATTGAGATTTAGATCTGTTTCTACTCTCACTGCTCTTCTTCGATCTTCAATTTCTTTTTAAAGATCTCACAATTGACTCAAGTTTTCTTGCTGTTTCGTCTCTTGAAGAAATTTTCCATTTTTGTTCTTGCTACTTAGATCTAGATCTAGATTCTTGCATCTCAGAGCTTTCTGATTTACTTTAGTTTACAATTTCTTGTTCAATTTCAAATCCCAGCACCCAAATCCTTTTACTCTTTAAGCAATTTAAATTTCTCAGCAATTTAGATTCAGCAAATTTACATTTCTTGCACTTTAAGTTTCAGCTATTTACTTTTCTTGGAATTTAAGTTTCAGTTCATTTACTTTCTTGCACTCTAAGTTTCATGCAATTTAACCTTTATGCACCTTTAATTTCAGTCAATTTATCTTCTGCACTCTATCTTTTTGCTCAATGTACATTCTTCACTTCTATTTACTTTCAATGTAGCTTCTGTCAATCAAAATCACTCAATTCATCAACTGTTCGCTTAGCTAAATTCATCACCTAACTAAAATTTCTCAATCTATCAATCCATGTGGGATTGACCTCACTCTTGTGAGTAATTACTACTTGATGCGACCCGTTACACTTGCCGGTGAGTTTTGGTGTGGAATCTAATTTCCACCCATCAAGTTTTTGGCACCGTTGCTGGGGATTGATTTAGATTGACAATGATTAAGTAAGGTGATAGTCTAGATTAAGCATTTTCTTTTTCTTTTTACTAAGCACACTAACTATTTGAATTTTTGCTTAAGCTAATACTAACTCATTCTAGTAGTAGAGTGTTGTATCTTGGTTTCTGGTTTTGTGTTTATATCAGGAGGAAGAAGAGGTGAATCCACATCTCTAAACATGGACGAGAGAAGCCTTCAAAGATTGAGAAGAGAAGCCAGAGGGAAAGGAGTTATTATTGAAGAGGAATTGGAGGAGGAAGAGCAAGCAATGGATGATAACATTCCAGATCACACTGAGGGTGTGGCCAACAACTATGGTCAACCTCAGAGAAGAGTTCTAGCCTCATATACTATTCCCAACCCAAATCATTGTTGTAGTACCATCCTAACCCCCAATAACTTTGAACTCAAGCCTCAATTGATCACCCTAGTTTAAAACAACTGTCAATATGGAGGAAGTGCTGCTGAGGATCCAAACTAGCATCTATCTATATTCTTGAGAATTCGTGACACGGTCAAAACCAATGGAGTCAATCCTGATATCTATAAACTTCTTTTATTCCCACATTGGCAAGAAACCTTCCCTAAGGAGAGCATTACCAGCTGGGATGATTTGGTTAGCAAATTCTTAGCCAAATTCTATCCACCTCAAAGAGTCATCAAACTGAAAATTGATGTGCAAACCTTCAGACAGCAGGAAGGATAGTCACTATATGATGCTTGAGAGAGGTACAAGGCTTTGATTAGAAGATGTCCAGAGGGAATGTTCGGTGAATGGGTTGAGCTGCAGAATTTCTATGAAGGCTTGTCCTTACCTTCAAGGAAAGCTTTGGATTATTCCTCAAGAGGATCTTTGCAAATGATGAAAACTGCTCAAGAGGCACATGATCTCATAGACATAGTGGCCAACAATGAGTATTTCTACTCCTCTGAAAGGCAAGCAGCTCCAAAGAAGGGAGTGTTTGAGCTTGAAGGAGTTGATACTATACTAGCTCAGGAATCTCAAAGGATCTCCAACTTGGAGATATTGATGGAGAAGATGATGAAGCACCAAGAGTTAACCAGTAAAAACCATGAAGCTTCGTTGAGGAACTTAGAAAGGCAGATTGGCCAGTTGTCTAAGCAAGCAGTGGCTGAGAGGCCAACCAATACATTGCCAAGTGACACCATTCCCAATCCCAAGGAAGAATGCAAAGCCATCCAACTAAGGAGTGGAAGAACCTTGGTGAATGACAAGAGGCCAGCTGAGAAAGAAGCCACAAAGAAGCCTATAGAGGATGACAAGGCCAGCTGCAAAGAGCAAGTGACACTTAAAGAAAAGCAAGACCAAGAGGAGATAAAGGAGAAAGAGGAACCTCAAGCTTTAAAGAAAGGAAAGCAAATCATGGAGGAACAGTCACAAGAATAGAGGACAATGGTGAAGACATATACTCCTTCCATCCATATCCTAAAAGGTTTAACAAAGAGCTAAGAGACTAACAGTTCCCTAAGTTCCTGGAAGTGTTTAAGAAGCTGGAGATCAACATCCCACTTGTTGAGGCTCTAGAATAAATGCCGTTATATACAAAATTCATCAAAGAACTCATCAACAAGAAAAGGAGTTGGAATGAGAAGGAGACGATAATTCTGACACAAGAATGCAGTGCTGTCATCCAAAGAGGTCTTCCTCCAAAGCTTATAGATCCAGGAAGCTTCATCCTATCTTGCACTATAGGCAACAGAACATTGGATAAATCTCTCTGTGACTTAGGAGCTAGCATTAACTTGATGCCCCTTTCACTAATAAAGAAGCTTGCAATAGAGAAAGTCAAGCCTACTAGGATGTCACTCTAAATGGTTGACAGATCACTCAAGATACCAAATGGGGTTTTGGAAAACTTATTAGTGAAGATTAGAGAGTTTATTTTCCCTGCCGACTTTGTTATCCTGGACATGGAAGAAGAGGGACACAGTTCAATTATATTGGCACAGCCTTTCTTAGGAACAGCGAGAGCCACCATTGATGTGGAGAAAGGGGAGATGACACTTAGGGTGCATAATGAGAAGATGATCATCAATGTCTTCAAGACCATGCAATACCCATTAGAGAAGGAAAATTAGATGAGAGTGGAAATGATAGAAGAAGTGGAGAAGGAGCTATTGGACGATAACAATCAGGAGGAACAAGAAAAGGAAATAGAGGTGGAACAAGAGTTCATAGAAGAGGAAGTGATAGAGATCTTCTTTGAAAGCAAGGCAGAGGAGAAACCAAAACAAGAGTTGAAGCCTCTCCCCCATCTCAAATATGTATTTCTTGGAGAAGCAGAGGCCCTGCCAGTAATCATAAACTCCTCCTTGAACATGGAAGAAGAAACAAAGCTGATTGAAGTGTTGAAAGCTCACAAGACAGCCTTAGAGTGGACAATTGATGATATCAAAGGCATAAGCCCTGCCATTTGTATGCATAAGATTCTATTGGAGTCATATTCAACGCCTGTAGTTCAACCCCAAAGAAGAATTAACCCAACCATGAAGGAGGTAGTTCAAAAAGAATTGATGAAGCTATGGAATGCTGGGATAATCTACTCAATCTCTGACAGCTCATGGGTGAGTCCGGTTCAGGTTGTACCAAAGAAGGGAGGAACGACAGTCATCACCAATGAGAAGAATTAGTTGATCCTACCAGGATAGTGACTGGGTGGAAGATGTGCATAGATTATAGAAGACTGAATGATGCTACAAGGAAATATCACTTTCCCCTCCCATTCATCGACCAGATGCTGGAAAGATTGGCTGGCCATGCCTATTATTGCTTCCTGGATGGGTACTCTGGGTACAATCAAATAGTGGTGGATCCCAAAGATAAAGAAAAGACCTCATTCACCTGTCCATTTGGAGTTTTTGCTTATAGAAGAATGCCCTTTGGTCTGTGTAATGCCCCTGCAACTTTTCAAAGGTGTATGCTTTCTCTATTCTCTGACATGGTAGAAAAATTTTTAGAAGTCTTCATGGATGATTTTTTTGTCTTTGGAAATTCATTTAACACTTGTTTGCATCATTTAACTCTTATTTTGAAAAGATGCCAAAAAACTAACCTGGTATTGAATTGGGAGAAATGCCATTTCATGGTTCCTGAAGGGATAGTTCTTGGGCATAAGGTTTCAAGCAAAGGTATAGAAGTTGACAAAGCTAAAATAGAAATCATTGAAAAGCTTGCTATACCAGTTAATGTGAAAGCAGTAAGGAGTTTTCTTGGACATGCTGGTTTTTACAGGAGGTTCATCAGAGATTTTTTCAAAAATAGCAAAACCATTAAGCAATCTGCTAATGATTGATAGCCCTTTCATATTTGATGACAATTGCAAGCATGCTTTTGAAACTTTAAAGAGAAAACTCATTATAGCACCAATTATCACACCCCCTCATTGGAAATTACCTTTTGAACTTATGTGTGATGTAAAGTGACTTTGCAATTGGTGCTATACATGGACAAAAGAAAGACAAGCTGCATCATGTTATATACTATGCTAGCAAGGTGCTAAATGAGGCACAAAAAAATTACACCACCACTAAGAAAGAGCTCTTGGCAATTATATATGCATTTGATAAATTTAGACAATACTTGATTGGTTCAAAGGTTATAGTGTATACTGATCTTGCTGCTCTCAAGTATCTCATGTCTAAACAGGATTCAAAGCCAAGGCTTATTAGGTGTGTGCTGCTATTACAAGAGTTTGATATTGAAGTGAGAGATAGGAAACGGAATGAAAACCAAGTAGCAAACCATTTGTTAAGAATATCACAAGAAGCTAATCAAGCTCCACACTCAGTGAATAAAAGCTTTCCAGATGAACACCTCTTACAAATCCAGCAAGCTCCATGGTTTGCAGACATTACAAACTACAAGGTTGGAAGAAAGATCCCTTAAGAATTCACCAAGCAACAAGTGAAGAAGCTACTCAATAAAGCCAAGAAGTTCTTATGAGATGAACCATTCTTATTCAAGAGATGTCCAGATGGAATGATTAAGAAATGTGTTCCTGAGAGTGAGATGAGAGAGATATTATGGCATTGTCATGGTTCAGCTTATGGTGGACATTTTGGACTAGAAAGAACAGCAGCCAAAGTACTTCAAAATGGATTTTATTGGCCAACCATCTTCAAGGATGCTAGAGAGTTTGTTCATCAATGCAATGAGTGCCAAAGAGCTGGAGGATTAACAAGAAGAAATGAGATACCTCAGAACTACATCCTGGAGGTAGAACTCTTTGATCTCTGTGGAATAGATTTTATGGGCCCCTTTCCACCATCATATTCTTTCAAATACATACTTGTAGCAGTAGAGTATATCTCAAAGTGGGTGGAAGCCATAGCAACAACCACATGTGATGCACAGATTGCCCTCTAATTCCTTAAGAAGCATATTTTTACTAGATATGGAGTTCCTAAGGGTCTTGTCAGTGATGGTCGTAGTTATATTTTGCAACAAACAGATGGAGAAATTACTTCACAAATATGGAGTGATTCACAAAGTAGCTACACCATACCATCTACAAACCAATGGCCAATCAGAGCTTGCAAATAGGGAGTTGAAGAGGATTTTGCAAAAAACGGTGGAGAGTACAAGAAAGGATTGGGCCAAGAAACTAGAAAATGCTCTCTGGGCATATAGAACAGCCTTCAAAACTCCTATTGGAAAGTCACATTTTCAGTTGTTATATGGCAAGTCTTGCCACCTTCCTGTAGAGCTTGAGCACAAAGCTTTCTGGGCCACTAAACTAATCAACCTTGATTTTGAAGCAGTAGGAGAGAAGAGGTTATTGCAATTAAATGAGTTGGATGAGTTTAGACTGGAAGCATATGAAAATGCTAAGATATACAAGGAAAAAGCTAAAAGATGACATGACAAAAAGATCTCAAAGAAGGAATTCAAACCAGGACAGCAAGTATTCTTGTACAACTCCAGACTCAAAGTTTTCCCTGGAAAACTCAAGTTTAAATGGACTGGTCCCTACTTGGTGACAAAGGTTCTTCCCTATCAAAGCCTTGAACTGCTAGATGAAGCAACAAAGAGCAATTTCACAGTAATTGGTCACAGGGAAAAGCATTACTTGGGAGGCCATTGGGACAAAGAGAGGGAGAATCAGAAATTAAGCTAAGCAAGAATGAAGGGTGTCATGCTAGTGACATTAAAAGAGCTCTTGTTGGGAGGCAACCCAACCAAAGGTAGTTTTCTTCTCTTAACTATTTCAATAAGAAGGTTAAGTAGTTGTATCTGTATTGCAAGGAGCTATGTTTGGTGTTGCACACCAAAATAATTTAAGGGTGAATGAAGAATGCTAAGTTTGGTGTTCCACCAAAAATCTCATTTAAAAACACATTTCACCCTCTGCATAATTGGTTACTAGCTCCAAGCCATCAGGGAAACCACTAAACTAGTGTCTGTTTTCTAGTTTTTAACTTCATTGCTTTCAACAAAAGCACAAGGTTTCATGTAACTGATGCATCATAAACAGTAGCAAGAAACTAAGTTTGGTGTTCCCTCACCAAAGTAAGTTTAAGTTCTTGCTAACCATTTGCTTAAGTGCTTGGAAAAGCAAGCAACTTCAATAATTATGTAGGAAAAAAAGACACTCAGCCTCTTCAAAGAATCATCACCAAGGGAAATGCAAAAGTAAAAGATGATGATCACAAAAGGGAAGCTGCAAGACACTCCTGAGAGGTTGTATTGACACAAAACTCACTTTGCTTTGAAATGTTCTGCATGAGAAGGTGCTGGTTGCCTTGATGTCTAGCTCAAATAATGCAAATTTTGATGTCTGCACTAGTATGAATGCTTGTTATCACTCATCTGCTCTAAATTCATGTTTTGTCTCCCTTTATGCATCAATAAGAGAAAATGTTTGAAAAAGAAAATGATTGTCCAATGTTGTAGAAATTAGAATTGAAATTTGTGGTGGTGATTGCTTGATTTAGATGATAAGCTCAATAGTAAAAGCTGCATGATAGAGTGCTCTTTGTAGTTTGAACTTGGTTGCTGTCATGAAATCTTTTATACATGAAATTCCCTGGAAAATGAAGCTAAGTAAGAAAGAAAAAGAAAAGAAAAGCCAAGAATTGGCAAAGAAACAAACAATATGGCTAGACACCAACAGCTTGGACCTTAGAACATATGTCTGTGGTGCTTTTTGTACTAGGATATGCTTGGACAATTAGGATCTGAGGAGTCTTTTAAAACTTGGTAACTTGGATTAACTAATCTGGGATTATCAACCGAAAGTCCATTATCAAGAGCAACCTAGCTACAAAGCATTTAGTTATCCAAAGAGATGCTGGGCATCAATGTTCCTAAGAGAATTTGTGAGCCAAGTGTCTGTAGTGAAGAAGTGTTGAGCAAAATCAAGCCAAAAGGCTGCTGCAACACTTAACACTGAGTTATCCTTAAGGAATAAGCTTCCTAAGCAAAAGAAAGAAGGAAAAACCAAAAGCGGATCAATCAAAAAGTAAGGGATGATGACAGCAACTCTAGTGAATCCTCAAAGAAGCATTTCTTATTCATCAGCAAAGAATAAATGAGATGCTTGGTCATCTGCATAAAACCCCATAGTTCAAATTATATTATCTGCTAAATAAGGACATGTATGCTTCTCTGTTTCATTTTATTTCTTCTCAATGTTTAATGCTTGCTTGTTGACAAGCAAGGTTTAAGTTTGGTGTTGTGATGACAAGTCATCTTATGCTAGTTTTACAAGCATTTTTCATTAGTTTCATTAGGTTTTATGCACTTTCTTGCACCATAAGTAAGTAATTGAAGTGGATTTTCGTGGTTATCTTGAAACAATCAAACATCATATATTTTGCACAAAATCATATGTTTTATGCTAGAATTAATTGATTTTATAAACGATGCAAAGATCTAGTGATTTTGGTGGAGTTTTGATTAGTTGTTTGGTTGCTTGTAGGTGAAGAAATGGTGGAAAAAGGAATTTTTGGCACACTTTTGAAGTTTGAGCACGCTTTAGACCTTAGGCCATGCTTTTGAAAGCATGGCCCATGAAAGTAAAGCGTAGCGCTCAACCAAGGCCAAGAACCAAGGGAGCAAGGCCAACGTTCATTTTAGTGAACGTAGCGCTCCAAGGGGAAGCACCAAATGGTGCAGCACAAACCAAAGACAAAGTAGGGGGGTAACGCTCAAAACTTAAAGTGCAGTGCTCCATTTTGTTACCTTTTTAATGGAGCTTGGCAAGGAAGCACAATGCGCTGGCCAAGGTTCAAAGAGGGGAACCAAGCAAGGGCCAAGAGTAGCGCTCTAAAACTCAAGCGCAGCACTCAAAATTTCAACCTATTTCGTGCTCTTTTGCCTCCAAGCCAAGCAAAGCATTCAAACCAAGGCACACAACCAAGCAAACTGAAGAGTAGCGCTCAAGAAATCAAGCGCAACGCTCTCTTTTTTTCACTTTCTCGTGCCTCTAACCCAAGGAACCAAGGCACACAATCAATGACAAGGAGTGTAGCGCTCAAAAAATTGAGCGCAGCGCTCAAAATGTGAGCGCTATGGGATAGGCTTGGCACATGACAAAGCACAGAGTGAAAGTAGCGCTCAAGAATTCAAGCGGAGCGCTTCCCTGGGAGGTTCCCACACACCAAACCAACTTGAACCAAAGCAAAATCGGACCCATACCTCCACTTCAATTGAAACAAAGCCTAACTGGACCTATCCTTCTTCGAATCCATTTCTCATTCAAGGCCAACTTTGAAAATCCCACTCCAAAATTTGAAGACCAAAATAGAAAATGTATATATAGGAGTTAATTTGATTTGTAAAGGACCTTTTTTTTTGCTCTTTTTTTATTTTACTTTTAGCTCAATTTTAGTTTTCACTCTGGTTTTGAATTTGGGATTTGGGAATTGGATCTGGTTTTCTTTCTGGATTTTCTTTTCTTCTGCAACTTCACTATCTGTTCTTGGAATATGAATTGAAATTGAAGAGCTTCATTGATTCTAAGTTTGAGAATCATCTTTTACGTCTCTTCTCCATTGTTTTATGAATTGGATCTGAGTTTCTTTTTATGTTTTCAATTTCATTTACCTACAACTTCTACTTTTCTGTTTTGGGTTTTTTAGATTGAGATTAAGGAATTCTATTGAACTTAGATATGAGTTTCTTTTGCTGTTTTCAATTTCATTTTCTTCTGCAACTTGTCTTCTGCTTGATCAAGAGAGTAATTGAGATTTAGGTCAGTTTATAATCTCACTGCTCTTCTTCGATCTTCAATCTCTTTTTAAAAATCTCACAATTGACTCAAGTTTTCTTGCTCTTTCGTCTCTTGAAGAAATTTTCCATTTCTGTTCTTGCTACTGAGATCTAGATCTGGATTCTTACATCTCAGAGCTTTTTGATTTACTTTAGTTTGCAATTTCTTGTTCAATTTCAAATCCCAGCACCCAAATCCTTTTACTCTTAAAGCAATTTATATTTCTCAGCAATTTAGATTCAGCAAATTTACTTTTCTTGCACTTGAAGTTTCAGCTATTTACTTTTCTTGTATTTTAAGTTTTAGTTCATTTACTTTCTTACACTCTAAGTTTCATGCAATTTAACCTTTATGCACCTTTAGATTCAGTCAATTTATCTTCTGCACTCTAGCTTTCTGCTCAATTTACATTCTGCACTTCTATTTACTTGCAATTTAGTTTCTGTCAATCAAAATCACTCAATTCATCAACTGTTCACTTAACTAAATGCATCACCTAACTAAAATTACTCAATCCATCAATCCCTGTGGGATCAACCTCACTCTTGTGAGTAATTACTACTTGATGCAATCCGGTACACTTGTCGGTGAGTTTTGGTGTGAAATCTAATTTCCACCATCACCTGCTGCTGTTCTTCATAGCTCTCTTCATTCTGCCCCCACCCAACTGGTGGTTGATTTGTGGTATTCACTGCTGCCACTTGCAAACTATCAACCTTCTTTGCCATCATTTCTATTTGTTACTGGATTTGCTGATGCATCACCTTGTTTTGAGCCAAAATGGTGTCCACACCTTCTAACTCCAATACTCCTTTCCTTTGAGCTAGTTGGTATTGTCTTTGATGAGCATAGAAGTATTGATGGGCCTCTTCAGCTATCTTCATAAGTTGTAGTGATCCTCCTGCTGAATAATCCAAAGCTTCTTGAGCTCTCAGTGTCAATCCTTCATAGAAGTTCTGAAGCTTGTCCCATTCATTAAACATTTCAGGGGCACACTTCCTAATCAAGGCTTTATATCTCTTCCAAACCTCATAGAGTGATTCTGCATCCAATTGAGTGAAGGTTTGCACCAATCTAATGATCCTCTGAGGTGGGTAGAATTTAGCGAAAAACTTGCCTACCAAATCCTCCCAATTGTTGATGCTTTCTCTGGGAAATGCTTCCAACCATTGAGCAGCTTTGTCTCTCAATGAAAATGGAAATAGCAACAGTTCGTAGATATCTGGATGCACACCATTAGTTTTGACAGTGTCACAAATCCTCAGAAAAGTGGATAAGTACTGGTTTGGATCTTCCAGAGGGCCTCCTCCATAGGAACAATTGTTCTGTACAAGAGTGATGAGCTGAGGCTTCAATTCAAAGTTGTTTGCATTGACATTTGGAGTAAGGATGCTACTCCCACAATGCCTTGGGTTGGGGAAGGTGTAAGAGGCTAAAACGCTTCTCTGAGGTTGGCCATGGTTGCTGGCTACTCCATCAGGTGGGTTAGATGGATTATCTTCCATCTCTTAGTTCTCATCCTCTGATTCTTCCTCTCCAACAACACTTTTTCCTCTTGCTTCTCTTCTTAATCTTCGGAGGGTCCTCTCGTCTTGATCACAGAAGGTAGGGATCTCTCTCCTTGCCTCTTTCATACAACAACAAGAAAAACACACACAAAAACCAGAAAACAAAAACAATTCACTCTACTGCTAGAGTGAGGTTATGGTTAGCTTAAACAAAAATTCAAACAGCTAGTGTGCTTATTAGAAACAAAGAAAAAGAAAAGAAAAAGTGCTTAATCTAGATTATCACCTTACTTAATCATTGTCAATCTATATCAATCCCCAGCAACGGTGCCAAAAACTTGATGAGGGAAAAATGATTCCATACAAAACTCACTGGCAAGTGTACCAGGTCGCATCAAGTAGTAATAACTCACAAGAGTGAGGTCGATCCCACAGGGATTGATGGATTGAGCAATTTTAGTTAGGTGATGAATTTAGTTAATGAATTGAGTGATTTTGAATGATTTTGATTGACAGAAGCTAAATTGCAAGTAAATAGAAGTGCAGAATGTAAATTGAGTAGAAAAATAAAGTGCAGAAAGTGGATTGGCTAAATCTAAAGGTGCAGAAAAATTAAATTGCATGAAACTTAGAGTTAAAGAAAGTAAATAAACTAAAACTTAGATTGCAAGAAAAGTAAATTACAGAAACTTAAAGTGCAAAAAATACAAATTGCTGAAGAAAATGAAATTTAAAACAGAATAGAAAATTTAGATCCAATTCTTAGAACAATTGAGAAGAAGAATAAAAGATGATTCTCAGATTTTGAATCAATGAAGCTCTTCAATCTCAATTGAAATTCCAAGAACAGATAGCAGATGTTGCAAAAGAAAAGAAAATGCAGAAAGTAAACTAGATCCAAATTCCCAAATTGCAAATTGAAAACAATTGAAAATTAAAAGTGAAAACTAAAAATGAGCTAAAGGTAAAACTAAAAATGAGCAAAAGGTTCTTTACAAATCCAACTTAATCCTATTTATACACTTTCTATTTTGATCATCAAAGCTTGGAGTGGGCCATTTTGATTTGTAAAGAAATGGATCCAAGATGGCTTGGTTCAATTTTTAGTTGGAGACCTACTCCAGTGGAGTGCTCCGCTCAGTTTTGTGAGTGTTGTGCTCACTTTCCTTGGTGAAGCATGCTCACTAGCACTCACTAAGTGAGCATTGTGCTCAAATAATGAGCGCTATGTCTAGTGTTGATGCGTGCTTCCACCTTCGAGCCTTGGTGAACCCCTCTTTGCATGATGTGCGTCCTTTATTTACTTAGTTGAGAGCTCGAAAATGCTCACTTCTTTTGAGCATAGTGCTCACTTCTTTGAGCGCCATTTGAGCGCTCCTTGCCTTCCTTGGTTTGTTGCGTGACAATGCTCACTAGAGTGAGCATAGCGCTCACTTAATTGAGCACCAGCCTTGTCTTGGCCTTGCTTCCTTTGCTGAAGAGCACACAAATGCTCACTAGAGTGAGCGTAGTGCTCACTTAATGGAGCGCCCTCCTTGGATGGTGGTCTTCATTTCCAAGCTTAGCGTTGCCTTAATAAATTGCCACGCTTTGGTAATGCAACACTTTCCTGGTTCTTTCTTTTCTTTATCATTTCTTCATCTGCAAGCAACCACACAAACATGTCAAAGTATCACTAAATTCACAAAGTTTCTAATTCATTCTTAAAATCAACTAATTCTAGCTTAAACCCTATGATTTTGTGTCAAAAAAATGATAGTTGATTGATTTAACATAATCATGAAAATAATGATGGTACTTAACCAAGAGAAGCCCAAACAAGCGTGTAAAGACAAGCATGCCCACGATCATGAGGATGATGCAAGTCATTGATGATGAAATATGAAATTGCATAAAGGCATATAAGAGAAAAGCGGTTCATCAACAATGCCCATGGTCACTAAATGTGCAATAATTGATATAGAAAGAGTGAAATATGCACTTTGTGTAACTAAAACGAGTTAAGAACCAATTTGAATTGAAAGGGCTACACAAGTGGAATGCACCAATTATTGCAAAAGAATGAACCATATTCAAGAAAAATGCAAGTCAAAATTAAATGGTGAGCTTAGTATGAGTCAAAAAACATTTGATTTAACTTGAGAAGTGAAGGCATATGAAGGTTCAGTGCACATTACATGAAGCAAAATGGACACGAAAATGCCAATCCAAGTCACCTAAGAATTGAACTTGGTGCAGGTCAAGGAAAACTCAATTCTAAAAGTGTCAAGTTCAATTCTAGGTAGCAAGTTTAAAACCCAAAAAATTTCTAAAAATTTGGGCAGCATTCCGCCAGTAAATTGGACGTTCCCGGATAGCGAAAAGCAGCATATATAAGTGGGATGACAATGATGGTACTTAACCAAGAGAAGCCCAAACAAGCGTGTAAAGACAAGCATACCCACGATCATGAGGATGATGCAAGTCATTGATGATGAAATATGAAATTGCATAAAGGCATATAAGAGAAAAACGGTTCATCAACAATGCCCATGGTCACTAAATGTGCAATAATTGATATAGAAAGAGTGAAATATGCACTTTGTGTAACTAAAACGAGTTAAGAACCAATTTGAATTGAAAGGGCTACACAAGTGGAATGCACCAATTATTGCAAAAGAATGAACCATATTCAAGAAAAATGCAAGTCAAAATTAAATGGTGAGCTTAGTATGAGTCAAAAAACATTTTATTTAACTTGAGAAGTGAAGGCATATGAAGGTTCAGTGCACATTACATGAAGCAAAATGGACACGAAAATGCCAATCCAAGTCACCTAAGAATTGAACTTGGTGCAGGTCAAGGAAAACTCAATTCTAAAAGTGTCAAGTTCAATTCTAGGTAGCAAGTTTAAAACCCAAAAAATTTCTAAAAATTTGGGCAGCATTCCGCCAGTAAATTGGACGTTCCCGGATAGCGAAAAGCAGCAAATTAACACATATGATATATCAAAGCATAAGTTCAGGTAGCAGCAAGCTCAATCTCACAAGTAAAGTGCAGCAAGGTAGCGTTGACGCAGCATAGCAATAACAATATGTATATAGACATCACCAAACAGCAACCAAGTAGTTTACATTCAGAAAATAAACAGGAACGGAGCACTTATCAGGCCTAGAATCCTCTAACCACAACCTAACTATGTAACAGCATACATATCTATCTAACCTAGCAAACAAAATCCATATTTAACTTGAGAAGTGAAGGCATATGAAGGTTCAGTGCACATCACATGAAGCAAAATGGACACGAAAATGCCAATCCAAGTCACCTAAGAATTGAACTTGGTGCAGGTCAAGGAAAACTCAATTCTAAAAGTGTCAAGTTCAATTCTAGGTAGCAAGTTTAAAACCCAAAAAATTTCTAAAAATTTGGGCAGCATTCCGCCAGTAAATTGGACGTTCCCGGATAGCGAAAAGCAGCAAATTAACACATATGATATATCAAAGCATAAGTTCAGGCAGCAGCAAGCTCAATCTCACAAGTAAAGTGCAGCAAGGTAGCGTTGACGCAGCATAGCAGTAACAATATGTATATAGACATCACCAAACAGTAACCAAGTAGTTTACATTCAGAAAATAAACAGGAACGGAGCGCTTATCAGGCCTAGAATCCTCTAACCACAACCTAACTATGTAACAGCATACATATCTATCTAACCTAGCAAACAAAATCCAGACAGGTAATTTAATCTAACATTAACCAACAAAATTACTAAATGAAAGCAAAGAATAGAGCATTTGTAACGACTTAATTTTCAGTACACCTAGGACACACCGGAAACTGAGTGCTACCAATTTGTCATCGTATTTATTATCTATTATTTATTATATGAGCCTGATTCGTTGTTAAAAACGTAGTTAGTTTGCGAGGTACTTTATTTTTGAAAACGTTTGAATTAATAAACATAATCATTTATAATCAATTCACAAATAATAACAGGTAAAACAGTTATATTTAACCACACATAAATACATCACAAGTAGTAGACAACATTCGGTGATTTAGCCTTTATTAGAGTATAGACTGTTAGTTAGAACACCCCTAGATATAGCTAGATAATAACTATATACATATATATACATACAACATCCCAAGCCCTGACCTGTTCAAGAAGTCCCCAAGCTGGCATCCAGGCTAGTCTAGACTCTATACTCACCTAGTCCCTCTAAACTACTAAAGCGAGGGAAAGTACGTTCTAAGTCTTCAAAACTCGAGTCAGGTGGAACATCATCAAAAGGTAGAACATCATTTGTTACTCCTCTGCACGATCAGACATTGCCATATAACGTCTCTCGGGTACCTCATCAAGTAGCCACACAACAGGAGTCTCGTACACAGGATTTAGGTTAAAGTTCACGTACAAACGGGGTGCAGACATTGGCTGGTCTCAGAGTATATACATATAAATCGAAAACGAGATTCACCCTAGACTCAGAAGACTACCTAGAGCGGAATCTTTTTTTGGAACGATCGTCAGCAAACTATGGAAGGTTACTCATGCTTCCATCTGAAGGGGGAAGGGAGAGAGAAGGGGTAAGAACTGGGGAGTTCTTAGTAGGGTCGGGGTTATTAGTTAAGTTCATTAATTA
>NC_029789.2:83868524-83871911 GCF_000816755.2 Arachis ipaensis | reverse complement strand
AATATATATAAATATCTCTTTATTATATTACTCTTCTCTTTATATCTCTTTACTCTGTTCTGGTTTCTCTTTTCTCTGTATCTCTTTACTCTATTTTAATTACTCTGTTCTCTGTATCTATTTTCTCTTCTCTGATTACTCTTTTCATCTGTATCTGTATTACTCTTTTTCTCTTTATCTCTTTACTTTACTCTGGTTACTCTGTTTTCTGTATTTCTCTACTCTGCTCTGATTTCTCTGCTTAACGTATGTATTTAAAAGCTTATGTAAATTTCGGTATGAATAGTTATTCTGCCCCAAGTATAGGTTCATTAAGTCTATACTAAAATAGTTTAACTTTTCATATAATACCTAACCCTAGTCGCAACTCAAGGACTAACTATGTTACCCTAGTTCGTTTACTAATCTCTGTCTGTTTTCTGTCATTAAACCTTTACAGACTTTTCCTTTGATTTTTGTCTTTTCTTCAACTTTTTATCTTTCTTTTATCTTTGCCTCACTAATATGTTCTTACCACTCCCTAAGTGTTTTATGAAGGTAATTATGAGATTCTGGGCTTAAAGTTGTCTTTCTAAAGCTTTTATAGAAAACTGCCTACTGCCTATTATTTTATTATTTTTAAATATTTCTACTTTAACCACTCTAACTTCAGAAATTACAAAATAACCCCTCAAACACCAAAATAATTACAACCTTGCCCTTTTTAAGATCTAAAAGGTTTTCTTCATTGTTCTTCACCAAACTCAAAGTGTTCTTCGTAAATTCTTCAGATTCTTTCTCTGTTTTTACCCGTTTTTCAGTCTTTTCAGCAACCGATTTTTACCATAATTCAAGATAAATTTCTAGCCACTAAAACCCCATCTTTTCTACATGATTTTAACACAAATTGAACCCTGATTTAGGGCCTATGGTTTCGTTTTTCTAGCAGCCATGAAGAACATAAGTTCAAAGTTGAATATCCTCAAATTTCATCAAATTTTTACCAAAATTTCAGCAAGAATCACTCATATAAACCATCAATTTCAAGCACATCCAAATCATATCATAATCACACAACTCAAACACAATCAATCAAGATTAATTTTGTCAAACCCTACCTTGATTTGCTGCTCCAAATCCGGTTACTCTTTGAAGTGTTCTTAAAGCACTTTTTCCTCCTAAATCACATCAAGAACAAATTTAAATCCAAAAACCCTCAACTAACCAAATCTCACTCAACATGTTAGGAAGTGATTTCTAACCTTATACTTGATGTAAATTCACGTTTCATGGCCCTCAAGTCAAGTTAAGCATGATTCCTAAGGAAAAACATCAAGAAAACACATGTTTTGTATGGTTTTCCTTGAAAACCGAATTGAAGAGGGAGGGAGACAGCCATCTCACCTTATTTCCAGCCTTGATATGTTATATGGTTATGTAGAGAAAGAAGAAAGGATCATTTTGGTGAAATCGGAATTTTGATTTGAGTTTTAGTTCAGAAGAAATCAAGCTTTGAAGATTTGGAACTAAGAACTTTTCTCTCCTTTTTCTCTTGATGATTTTCGGCCACAATGAGCAAATGAGGCAGCCTTTGAGGTCTTGGGGGTGTAAGGTGATTTGTGATTGGTTGGCTTGAAGGTGGGTTAAAATAATATTAAAATATCTCTGGTGTATAACTACTAAAACTAGGTGTATCGGAAAACTTGTAAAAACATCTCTAAAAATTATTTTCTGAGCTACTAGAATATATGACACTAGTAACATATTTATTATGAGAATAGAACATCTATGATGAAGCCTTAGCATTTCTAAAGTCATCAGAGAGTGTTGGTGCTAAGCTGCATTAGTAAACTGTAAACGTGGTTAAACCAATTTCCTATGTTTAACTAAAACAGACCAGGTAACCTTATAATATCATTCAAGCATCTTCTAATACTAATATAATGATAATATTATACTATTATCTCTCTTCTCTCATGAATCGAGTCTGGTTCATCAAACTAAGAGTATTTACAAAAATTAGAATCAAAACTCCAAACCGATACGGTTCAAAAACTAGGTTCTTCGTGATTGCGTTATCGAGCTTGCCTCAGAAAAGGTTCTAGCTTAAAGATGACATAATGACAATGAGGATTGAGATGATTGATGATATAGCAGAGGTGTTCCTTTTACTGACCTTCCGGAGGATTCTGTGCCTTCAGAAAAGATCTCGTGTACTAAAAAATCAGGGTTGTTACAGCATAAGGTAGGGGGAGAACCTGAGGGGTAGTAGGACAGAAATGGGAATGGAAAGGTGAGAGGGTGAAGGATTGCAGTGCCGCTCAGGAGTGGTGGTGGCGGAGCTTACGGCTACGCAGAGAGGGCAAAGTCATGGAGTAGAGCTGAAGAACAGAGAGTGGCACAGGGGCAGAAAAGGAGAGTGATGGTCAGAGTAGAAAAGTAGGAAGAGACGGGGTGGTCGACGGTGACGACGGGTCGCTGGACAGAGGCAGATGAGGGTGGCTTGGGGTGGCACTGTATTTATGGAGTTTATGGAGAAAGGGAACGTTGGGAGGAAGAGGAGATGTGAGGGACTCAATATTAGGGTTCTCGTGTGGATGGGGTTAGTGTTTTTGAATCCACACATATGCGTCCTGTACGCGTGCGCGTGGATGGTACGAAGAGGGGATTGACGCGGAAGTGCGATGTGCGCGCATGCACGGGTGGGAAGGGGGCGCTTTGACACGTACGCATACTGTGCGCGCCCGTGTCGGCTTAGGCTTGCGCGAGAAGCATAATGCTCGCGCCACAGTCGTACAACTCTCGGGTCATATGAGGGAAATCTGTGTTGGCGCATTGATGCGTACGCGTCATGTACGCGTACGCGTGTATTCCTTTATGCCCCACTAATGACTGGAATTCACACCCCCATTATAAAATGAGTGAATTAGTTCTTTGGCAAGCACACCAAAATTATCGTCAAGTAATAACCCACAGTGGAGTGGGATCGTATCCACAGAGATTGGCAAATTCGAGCAGTTTTAATCAATTGATGAATTAGTCAAGCGGATCAATAGGATTGTGAAGTGCATAATTGTAAATGACATAAATATAAATGGCTAGAATATAAAGAAAAGCAATAAAGTGCAGAAATATAAATGGCAGAATGTAAAGTGCTGAATCATAAATGACTTAAATGTAAATAGGAATGGGGGATTGCCGAATGTAAAAATAAGCGGTAAAGAAATTGATATATAAGAATGGGGAAATTCATTGAGATTGGGAGATTTTGTCTCTTTGGATCAAATCTAGCTTATATCCTCTTCAATCATACAACTCATTGACCTCTTAGCAATCATGATTGATTGAGCCCCAATCCCTTGGTGACTCAATCTCTCAGATCTTGATCAATAGCCAATTCCTTGGTCT
>NC_029789.2:83852805-83858658 GCF_000816755.2 Arachis ipaensis | reverse complement strand
GTCGCCAGCAGCAGTGGGGGCGCGCGGCGGTGCTGGGCGGAGGAAGAAGGGGGTTACGGCGGAGAGTGAGACAAGAGAGGCAGAGGTGAGTGGAGAGCGACAGAGGAGAGAAGAAGAGAAGTAGGAAGAGAGGGAGAGGACGGGGTGGTCGACGGTGACGACGGGTCGCTGGACAGAGGCAGATGAGGGTGGCTTGGGGTGGCACTGTATTTATGGAGGGAAGGGAGAAAGGGAACGTTTAGAGGAAAAGGAGATGTGAGGGACGCGATGTTAGGGTTCTCGCGTGGATGGGGTTAGTGTTTTTGAATCCACACGTATGTGTCCTGTACGCGTGTGCGTGGATGGTACGAAGAGGGGATTGACATGGAAGCGCGATGTGTGCGCATGCGTGGGTGGGAAGGGGGCGCTTCAATGCGTACGCGTACTGCGCGCGCCCGCGTCTGCTGAGGCTTGCGCGAGAAGCATAATGCTCGCGCCACAGTCGCACAACTTTCGGGTAATATGAGGTAAATCTGTGTTGGTGCATTGACGCGTACGTGTCATTTACGCGTACGCGTGTATCCCCTTATGCCCCACGCTCAATGTTTGCGCGAGGTTTGCCCAACTCTCTGGAGTTGTGAATGGGGTTTTGTTCGCTGATCGACGCGTGCGTGTGCAGCGTGCGCACGCGCCCCTGCTCCCTTTTTTTTTCAGAAACACAAAAAATAGCTAAAATTAACCTAACACTACCTATAAATCAAAACCGACCAAAAATGAAAATTTACAAAAATTTTGGTTCTTGAAAGGTTTTTCAAATACAAGTAAGGAAAGCTTGCATCACAAGCAACTAGCAACCCAATTATTAAAGCAACTATATGAATAGAAAACTACCTACAATGACAACTCAAATCACTTATTAAGCAAACTACAAGAGAGTGGATAGAGTTTACCATGGTGGGGTGTCCCCCACCTAGCATTTTTATTTTAAGTCCTTAAGTTGGACATTTGGGGGGCCCTTTGTCATGGTGGCTTGTGTCTGTACTCATCCTTGAATCTCCAAGGATCTTCGCTTCTCAAGTGATTGACAGAATTTCCAACCTTTTTCACCAAGCTTGGGTGAAGTTCGACCCAAGATATGAGGTCCCACAGGTGGTTCACTAAACACGATCTGGGGTCACATATATTATCTTCACACCCGTCTTTAAGTTGATTGTTATGATTCTTCCATCCGGGTGGTTGACACATAGAATTCTCTTTAGCACACCAAAATCTCTTCCTATACCCACACAAAGTAGCATTCATCCAATCATAGTCCCTATGCCTTGAAGTTGTGACATTAGTGAGCCGAATACCACACTTTTAACCACTGCACAACTCCCTCTTACTATTGACTCCACAAAGAGCTCTAAGTTGCCCATCTGTTTTAATTAACCCATATTCAAGTAAGACAGTGAAACTTAAAGGTAAGAATGTTATCCACTTGAATATTGTGTTGGATGGTGATTTAGGAGGGAGAGCCTCCCCACACTTCGACAATGCGAGGGTTGCTCCCTTAGGCTCTTCCTTAGTTGTTTCCACCTCTTGACAGCTCCTTTCAATTTCTTCTTGCTTATCAACTTCTTCCAATTCCTCCTCGTCATCAATCAAGTCAAGCTTTGAAGGTTGTGTGAAGTTCAATTCACTATCACCTTCACATCCAATGGAAGGGTCTTCAACAAGGTCACCCATATTACTTGGCTTGGAGTTGTCTTCAATAACTTCAACTTTGCACCTAATGGGAGATGATTCGACTTTAGATAAAAAGTCATTGATGATTGAGTCTATCTCTTGATCAACCTCTTCATATTCTTCAACTTTGATATGCTCCGGAGGTTGTTGATACTCCCATAGTGGTTCCACATCTCCTAAATTTTCAACCTCGTCTCCTTTTTCTTCAATGATCATTCGTTTCTCCAATTGTTTCAACCTCGCGTAAGGTTTTTCTATTTGGATGACCCAGTGCACTTGCTGGTCAGTTGTACCAGAGTTGTGAAAAGTGCGATTACAATTCTGTGCACCACTACCTAACCGGTAGCATGCCACTATTAAGCAGAGGAATCAAACCATATCAAGAATGCACTGAACTCATGGATTTCCATAAAACTCAAGCAAAAAGCAAGCAAGAGAGAATGAAGCAACACTTGGTGGATGCTGGACTATGGGATGAGGAGAGATTTGGGACTGAAGACCAGCTGAAAGAAAGAAGAAGCAAGAAGAAGCAAGATGCCAAGAATAAAGGAAAGCAATCAGGGAATTGAAAGGTGGTGTTGCTCCTTGTCTATCAATAAGAAAGATTGTGTTTTCGTTTTATGAAGTTTAAATTCTGTTGTTTACTTTCCCTAAGTTCCAAAATAAATGTTCTGGTTTAAGTACTTGTTTTCATCATCATCAATTTAGATGTTATGACTTGTCCCTTTTGCCTGTTGATTTCAATAAGAGAAAAATGTTGAAAAAGAAAGTGAATGTCCAATGTGCTAGGAATAGTAAAAGAGTTCAGTGGTGGTATGTTTGTTTGATTGTTAAAGTAAGCTTATTAATAAAAGATAAAGGTTAGGATGATCCCTTGTAGTGTGAACCTAGTTGCTGTTGTAAAACCTTCAATTAATAATTATCCTTGGAAAAAGAAAGAGCAAGAAAAGGATGGAAGAAAAGCCAATAATTGGCAACAAAAATAAAAGAAACAAATAAAAAGGCTAGACACCAATAGCTTGGACCTTAGGACATATGCTTGTGATGCTATTGTATTAGGATCTGCTTGTATTAGTAGGTTCCGAGGAGTATTTTCAAACTTGGTAACTTGGATTAACTAATCTGGGATTACCAACCAAAAATTCACCATCAAGAGCAACCTAATTACAAAGCATTTAGTAACCCAAAGAGGTGCTGGGCATCAATGTCTTAGGATGAATTGGGAGCCAAGTGTCTGTGGTGGAGATGTGTTGATTGAAAAACCAAGCTAAAAAGCTGCTGCAACACATAACACCTAGCTTTGAACAAAAGTGTAAGCTTCTCAGGAAAAAAAAAAAAGAAAATCAAAACACCAAGGTGATAAGGGAAAATTAGATTTCCACACAAACTCACCGGCAAGTGTACCGGGTTGCATCAAGTAGTAATAACTCACAAGAGTGAGGTCGATCCCACAAGGATCGATGGATCAAGAAACTTTAGTGAGGTGATTAGTTTATTTAAGCTAACAGTGTTTAATTGGATGAAATTGAAACAACAGAAAGTAAATTGCAAGAATTATAAAGTGCAGAAAGTAAATTGACTGAAACTTAAAGAGCAAGAAATGTAAAATGCAGCAAATGTAAAGGGAATTGGGTGCAAGGAATTTAAAGAAAGCAATAAAGCAAGCAATCGAAGAGATCTTGAGAGCAAGTAACAGGAAATTTAAATTGCAGGAAAATTAAATCAAGCTGAATCATGAACAGAATTGTAAAATTGCAGAAAGTGAAATTGCAGAGAAGGAAATCGTAGCATAAAAGGAAACTGTAGCAGAGACGTGTAAGCAATGGAAATTTCATAAAGCTGAATTGAGTTCTAAAATGTAGAGAGTGCAGAAAATAAAAGTGTATCAAAGAGAGTCTTCTATTCTACTCCTACTCCTACTCCTATTGCTCTCTAGCAAAGCCAACATAACCGAGCTCCCGAATGAAATGAAATTGATGCCTTTATATAGGCTTTACAAAATAAACATAAAATTGAAATTGAAGAGGAGCTTACCCACTCACCGTCGCCGCTAGAGGAGCTTCGTGTATCGCCGATCATCCCTGCGCCGTTCCCTTTGTGTTGTTGTGTCACCACCAGAAGGAGGAGAAGAGGCCGTTGTTGTCGTTGAGCTCGCCGTCGTTCATACCAGCCATCATTCGTACTTGATGACAAGTCATCTTAGCCTTGTTTCACTAGCCTTTTTCTTTTGTTTTCAATTGAATTATGCACTTTCTTGAGCCAAAAGCAAGCTAATTTGGTAGATTTTCATGTTTCCTTTAATTTAATCAACCATGTATGAATTCATGCCATTTCATGAGGTTTTATGCTATAAATGTCACATATTATGAAAGAATGAATATCTCATGATTTTGAGCATAGCTTTGATGTGTTTGGTTGATTAATGATAGGTGAAGAAAGCTTGGAGAAAGGTTGATGCAAGAAGGAATGGCTAGGAGTGAAGGCTTGAAGACCATTTGAAGAAAGTGTATAAATAGATTAGAATTTAAGTTTTAAAGGGGCTGCCCTTTGAGTTTTCAGAGAGTTTTCTTTTCTGGTTTGATTGAGAGCTCACTTTTACAATTCTTAGCATTGTTGTTTTAATTCAAGAGAATTTGGGAGGAGAATTGATCTCTCTTCTTCCTTTTTCTTGCCCAGCACTTTTTACTTTTCTTTTCTTGGATTTTGGGTGGAGAATTGAAGAAATTCTGTTTCAATCTCACCTTGGAATCTTGTTTAATTTTCTGCTTAATTAAATTTCAGTTTCGGTTAATTGTTCTTCATCTACTTTCTTTGCAATTTACAATTTCCTTTTCAATTGTTCTTGTTGGATCTAGGAAGGCATTGAGATCTAGACTTGGTTTTCTAGTCTCTTGGGTCCTGAGATCCGGATTTTCCATTTCCCATTCCCTGTTTATTGTTTTCATGCTCATTTACAATTCTGTTTCTAGATCTGATTCAATCCAAGTGTTCTTCTATTCATCTGCTTGTTGCAATTTTACATTTCCTTGTTTAATTTCTGCAAATCCAACTCCCCATTCCCTTTACAATTCAAGCCATTTACATTTCTTGCACTTTAAGATTTTGCAATTTACATTTCTTGTGTTCTAAGTTTCTTCCATTTAATTTCTTGTTCTTTAAGATTCAGCACTTTAATTCCTGTTCTCTTTAATTTCATGCCAATTACCCATTCCCTTTACTTTCTATGCAATTTAAATTCTGCAAATCACAAATCTCTCAACCAAATCTTGATTCGCTTGACTAAATCAACCACTAAACTAAAATTGCTCAATCCTTCAATCCCTGTGGGATCGACCTCACTCCCGTGAGTTATTATTATTTGATGCGACCCGGTGCACTTGCCGGTTAAGTTTGGGTGTTTTGGAGAAATTCGTTTTTCCGCAAAAATATCCCATCAAGTTTTTGGCGCCGTTGCCGGGGATAGATTAGATTGACAATGATTAAGTTAGGTGGTGATCTAGATCTAGCATTTTTATTTTCTGTTCCTTTAATTTTCAATTAACCCACTAACTGTTTGAATTTTTGCTTAAGCTAACTAAAACTTCATTCGAGCAGTAGATTGAAGTGTCACTGGTTTCTGTGTTTCTTATGTTCTGCGTGTATGTCAGGTACAAGAAGAACCAGAAACCAAGGACCAACAATTTCATAAGTTCCTTGAGACTATCAAAAAGCTGGAAATCAATATTCCCTTGGCTGAAGCACTTGAGCAAATGCCTCTGTATGCCAAGTTTTTGAAGGAGCTTATCAACAAGAAAAGAAGTTGGCATGAGAAGGAAACCATACTGCTCACTGAGGAATGCAGGGCTTTGATTCAAAAAGGGTTTCCCCCTAAGCTTGAAGATCTAGGGAGCTTTTTGCTACCTTGCACCTTTGGGAAATTAACCATCACTAAAGCAATGTGCGATCTAGGAGCAAGTATCAACTTAATACCATCCTCCTTGGTAAAAAAGATGCATATAGAGGAAGTTAAACCAGTACAGATATCTCTAGAGCTAGTAGATAAGTCAACAGTATACCCCAGGGGTATGATTGAAAACCTTCTGGTCAAGGTGGACAATTTCATATACCCTACAGATTTTGTGGTTCTAGATTCAGAAGGGGATGATG
>NC_029789.2:83836629-83843962 GCF_000816755.2 Arachis ipaensis | reverse complement strand
GAGTGTCACTCTGAAGGTGTTACCAGAAGCACAGTTTGGTAATGAGAAGAAAAACTATATGGAACTTGACAAGGAAGAATCTCAGTTAAAGGAAGAAAGCAACAAGGCGATTCACAACAACATCCCAAGGCAAAAGGTTGTGCAAACTGATGAAGAAGTCCAAGAGAATATTGGAGTATTAGCCACTGAAAGGATGAAAGATCCCCAAGGTAAGCCTACAGCCAGAAAAGAAAGGTCAACAAAAGAAAGGATGAAACGCAGAAACAAAACAAAAAGGGGTTGGAAGAACAGGAAGATTCCAACAGAGGGGCTTTCCAAAGGTGACAAAGTGCAATTAATATATCAACAACTGGGAGCAAGCCGACAGACTGATGACTATTACAATGTCAGCAATATACTCTCGTTGGAACATGCTGAAATTGAACACCAGAGAACAAAGAGGAGGATCACGGTCAGGGGAGACAAGTTGAGGCACTACAACCCTCAACCACCATAAAAGAAAGCTCCAACGTCAAGCTAGTGACAATAAAAGAGCGCTTGTTGGGAGGCAACCCAACGTGAGGTAGTTTTTTGTTCATAACTATTTTAATAAAAAGGTTAATTAGTTTTATCTATAATGCAAGAAGCTAAGTTCGGTGTTGCACACCAAAACAATCTAAAGGAGAATGCAGGATTCTAAGTTTGGTGTTTCACCAAAATCCCATTATAAAACACATTCACTTTCTGCATAATGCTGGCTTCAAGCATGTTGGATGAACTAGTTAACTATTCTGCTATTTCCTAGTTTTCAGTTTTGTCACTTTTGAAAAATTGGATGCACCAAAAGTTTGCGCCAACGTTAGCCCCTAACTTTTTGGCTAACGTTGGCGCTTGAAAAACTCCCTGGGCTAGCAAAAGTTTGCGCCAACGTTAGCCCCTAACTTTCTGGCTAACGTTGGCGCCAGGAATAACTAAGGGGAGGCCAACGTTGGAGCAAAAGTTAGACCCCTAACTTTTGCCCCAACGTTGGTATCAGCAAAACAAGGGTGCTGATGTGAAAAGTTGGAGCAAAAGTTAGACCCTAACTTTTACTCCAACTTTTACTCAAGCTTTCATGATTCCAACCCGGTTCAATTCGGTTCTTCTCCAAACTCCAAGAGCAATCAACCAAGACCTCTCTCAACCCAATTCCACCAAGAGAAAAGGCCCAAGTGAAGGCTTGAAGACCATTTGAAGAAAGTGTATAAATAGATTAGAATTTAAGTTTTAAAGGGGCTGCCCTTTGAGTTTTCAGAGAGTTTTCTTTTCTGGTTTGATTGAGAGCTCACTTTTACAATTCTTAGCATTGTTGTTTTAATTCAAGAGAATTTAGGAGGAGAATTGATCTCTCTTCTTCCTTTTTCTTGCCCAGCACTCTTTACTTTTCTTGTCTTGGATTTTGGGTGGAGAATTGAAGAATATAAATCATAAAACAGTAAATTCATCAATCAAAACTTCAAGAACTTAAAATTGCAAATATTAACAAAGTACTTGAACCAAAGGAAACAAAAGCAAAAGTAGTGAAATTAAAGAGGAAATTAAAGATTACTTACAAAAGATGAGTAAAATCCAAGATCAAAGCTTGCTATAAAATTCTACAATGAAAACTACATAAACCCTAAGAGAGAATTCTCTACTCTACACTACTCCTATGCCTAAATTATTTAATCTACCTAATGAAAGCCTCATAAAACCTAATGTAAGCTAATGCCTTCATACGTGGTCATTTCCCCTTCATATAGCACTCCCACTCAGCATCAAGCCTTCCAAAATTGGGCCAAAAGAGACCCAAAATTGGGCCAAAAGGGCCCCAAAATTGGTCATTAATAATGAAGTCACGCGCTGGGTCCTATGCGTATGCACACATGCTTATTTTTCTTCTTGTGCGTATGCACGGAGGATTGTGCATACGCACACTTGGAGATTCTTCTCTTGTGCGTACCCATGGAGGATTGTGTGAACACACACTTGGCTGTGTGATTCTCCTTCGTTTTCTTCATGTGTTCTCCCTTTGTACATGCTTCCTTCCACTTTTTCCTATCCATTCTTGCCTAAAGGACCTAAAATCACTCAACAAACATGTCATGGCATCGAATGGTATAAAAGTGGGATTAAAATCACTAATTTAAGCACGAAAAACACATGTTTTTACATTTAGGATCAATTTAGGGAGAAAACACAAAAGTATGCTATTCAAGTGATTTTTATGTGATGAAATCCATCCAAATTAAGCAAAAAATTATCATCAAATATAGACTCATCAATGGCAGGCAAGTCAATGAAAAAAACATATGGCTTAGTAGAAGGTTGAAGACCTTTACATCCCTGTAAACTTCATAATCTTAGACTCTGAGGAAGATGAGGATGAATCCATCATCCTTGGAAGACCTTTCCTATCTAGTGCCAGTGGTATCATTGATATAGCAAAGGGAGAACTGATTTTACAACTAGGGGAAGAGCACATCTTGTTCAAGATGCCTCACCCCAACTCTCCCTCTGAGAAAAGAGAGATAACTGTGCAACACTTAGTGTTCTAACCATCACCTTCAGTGCAGAGCTTCACTAAGTCCCCATACACTCATTCTAAGTTTAGTGATGGGCAGCCATCAACAAGCACTGAGACCAAAGGAACTAAGAAGAAAGTACTTAAAGGTTGGAGGGACAAAAAGATCCCCACTGAAGGCCTCTCACCTGGCATGAGAGTTGTCTTCACCAAGAAATAAGTCATACCATATACAGTGAGTCGTGTCTTGTCTCTAGAGCATGTGGAGCTCATCCATGAGAAGACAAGAAGAAAGTTAACTGTAAAGGGCAAAATTCTGAGTCCATATCATTCTCCGTAAGGAGCTAACCGTCAAGCTAGTGACGTTAAAGAAGCGCTTGTTGGGAGGGACCCAACCATAGTTATTATTTATGTTTTTCTTTGAATTTGTTTTTTTAAATTATTTTCTTTAGGCTCATGATCATGCGCATTAGTCAGAACAGAGACAGAAATATTCAGAAGTGGAAACAGAGTACCCTGGAGAATATGTCTTGTTGGCGTTGAACACCAGACAAAATGGCAAGAGTGGGAATTTAACGCCCACAAAGGTTAACATTACTGGTGTTGAACACCAGCCTTGGAGCAGAGGCTGGGCATTCAATACCCAACGGACCAGAAGACCTGGCATTAAACGCTAGGAAGGAGGTCCCTTCTGGGTGTTCACCTTGAATGTCAACGCCAGCTATGGAGCATGAGCTGGGCGTTCAACGCCCATATGGAGGGCAGGGAATATGAATTCCCTATCCTCTCAGGACTAGTGGGTCCCGCAACATCTTCACCTACCCCACCTTCTTCTCTCTTATTTTCACACTTCCCCACACACACTTCCCTATAAACCCTCAACCAATCACATTCATATCTCTTCCCCAAACCATCATAGCTCCCACCAACCCCCACCCACTAAAATTCAAATTTTTCCACTCATATTTCCCCCCCCCCATTAATTCGAAATCCTAACCATAACCTCCCTATAAATACCCCCCTCATTCCACCTATCTCACACACTACTCATACACCTTTAGCCCTCACTTGGCCGATTGCTCTTCTTCCTCTATCTCCATCTATTTTCTTCTTCTTCTACTCCATTCCTTTCTTTTGTTTATTTTTGCTCAAGGACCAGCAAAGTTTTAAGTTTGGTGTTGGAAAAGCTTTGCTTTTTACTTTCCATTCTCGCTTATGGCACCCAAAGTCGGAGAACCCTCTAGAAAGAGGAAAGAAAAGGCCGTAGCTACCACCTCTGAATCTTCGAAGGTGGAGAGATTCATCACCAAAGCCCACCAAGACCACTTCTATGAAGTATCGGCAAAGAAAAAGGTGATCCCTGAGGTCCCTTTTAAGCTTAAGAAGAATGAGTATCCAGAGATCCAACATGAAATTCGGAGAAGAGGTTGGGAAGTCCTAACCAATCCCATCCAAGAGGTTGGGATCTTAATGGTGTAAGAGTTCTATGCTCATGCATGGGTCATGAAAAACCATGACATTAGTGTGAACCCTCATCCTAAAAATTGGAGCACCATGGTCTGAGGGAGAATCTTAGACTTTAGTCTGAAAAGTTTGAGGTTGGCGTTCAACTTGCTTTTGATGCAAGGAGGCCCACATCCTTACACTAGAAGAGTCAATTTTGGTCAAAGACTAGATCAAGTGCTCTCAGACATCTGTGTGGAAGGAGCACAGTGGAAAAGAGATTCCCAAGGCAAGGCTATCCAACTAAGAAGGCCTGACCTCAAGCCCATAGCTAGAGGATGGTTGGAATTTATCTGACGCGCTATTATCCCTACTAGCAACCGCTTTGAAGTGACCATAGACCGAGCCATCATGATCCATTGCATCATGGTCAAAGTAAATGAGGTGATACCTCAAGAATTGTACAAAGTGGCAGACAAGCCCTCCATCCAAGCAAGGTTAGCTTTCCCTCATCTTATCTGTCACCTATGGAATTCAGCCGAAATTGTCATAGAAGGCGATGCTCAAATTGAGGAAGATAAGCCCATCACTAAAAGAATGGTGGAGCATAGTAGAGAGCCGGCACATGAACCACAACATGAGCATGTGGAGCCGCCTCAACATGAGATCCTTGAGAAGCCTCAGGGGATGTATTTTCCTCCTCAAAGCTATTGGGATCAATGGCAGACTTCTGTGGGAGAATTAAGCTCTAACATGAATCAACTAAGGATGGAGCATCAAGAGCATTCCACCATCCTCAACGAAATTAGAGAACATCAAAGAGCTATGAGGGAAGAACAACAGAGACAAGGGCGTGACATTAAAGACATCAAGCGCTCTATTGGATTCTCTAGAGGAAGTGGTAGCCGTCGTCACTAAGGTGATCCCGTTCCATCACCCCCTTCTTTTATGTTATTTTTCTATTTCCATTATGTTTTATTGTCTGTTCTCGTGTTCTTATTACGTGATCATTTCTATCTATGTCTTAAAGTTATAAAATGTAACATATATCTCTTCCCTTGCATAAAAGAAAATTTTATTTGAAAAAAGAAAATTAAGATGCATGAATTTCAAGTTTTACCTTAAGAATAGTTCAATTATCTTGATGTGGTGGCATTATTTTTATTTTCTGAATGTATGAATGAACTGTGCATATTTAAAATTGGAATTAAGAATGTTGGCTCTTGAAAGAATGATGAAAAAGGAGAAGTATTTTTGGTAATATGAAAAATTCAAAAATTCATTCTTGAAGAAAGAAAAAGCAGCAAAAAAAAAATATATGCGAAAAAAAATGCGAGAAAAAAAATTATATAGCAGAAAAAGAAATAAAAATAGAAAAAGTGATGAATGGATTTTTGATGGTTTAGAATTTCGCTAATGAAATCTCGTCGAAGTATAGTTTCTAACTCAAACAATAATCCTTTCATACAAAAGATTGTTTGTCACTAAAACAAACCCCTAAATTTATGAACCGAAGTATTGGAACCTCGGGTCATTCTCCCTAAGAATTGCAGTAAAGTGTCTTGTTATTGGTTATGAGGTATGTTTGGGGTTTTTGAGATTTTAGACAAGAAATATAAATGGAAAAGAAAATAAACTAACAACTAACAAAGCTCTTGGCAAGATATGAGAACTAGAAGTTCTATCCTAGTTATCCTCCTCAATTGTGACCACAAATTGTCCATTGCTACCACGTAGTTAACCTCTAACCATGGAGGAAAGTCAAGTGGATTTATTAACTTGATTCCACAAGTCCTAGCCAACTCCCAAGGGAAAGACTAGCTTTAGTGGTATCCAAATCAATTAGCAACTTCTAATTATCAATCAACAAAGGAATTAGATAACTCAAGCGGAACTAACTACTCCACCTAGGCCAAGAGGAACAAAATCTACACTAAAATCCAACCAAGCATTTTATCAAACACTTAGAAGGCACAAAAGGAAAGCATAGAAAAACAATAACAAGAGCAAAATCTAACAACAACTAATTACAAGGAATTAATTCCAACAATAAAAAAAAAACACAATTATTATGAATTACCTTGAATTGAATTGAAAGAAAAGAGAAGGAGCAAGAGTAGATCTACAACAAATCATGGAAACAACATAAAGGAAATTGCAACAAAAGAATAGAAGAATGATGAATGTAACAACAAGAATTGAGAAGCAAAAGTGGAAGAAAGCATGAATGAAAACCTAGATCTAAGAACTAAACCTAATCCTAATTCTAATCCTAGAGAAAAGTGAGAGCTTCTCTCTCTAAAACTAACTCTAAACTATTCCTAATGTGTAAAAATGATGCTAATCGATGATTCCCTTCAATCCTTGGTCCTTTTATGCGTTTTGGCGCCAAGGTTGGTTGCAAACTAGGCCCCACAACTCCTCAGAATTTGATGGGCACGTTTTCCATTTAAAAATCACGTGCGGCCACTGATGCATATGCGTACAGCATGCGTGCGCGTCCCTTGAGTTCCGCGATCCACGCGTGTGCGTACAGTGTGCGTGTGCGTGGATGAATATACCCAAATCTTTGGCTTTTCCATGTGTTCTCCACTTTGCATGCTTTCCTCTTCATTCCTTTGATCCATTCCTAGCCTTTTCAACCTGAAATTACTTAACAAATAAATCAAGGCATCTAGTGGAATCAAAGGTGAATAAAAATCATCAAATTAGAGGTCTAAAGCATGTTTTCACATCTAAGCACAAATAACGAGACAATCACAAAACCATGCTATTTCCTTGAGTAAATGTGAGGAAATGTTAATAAAATGCTCTAAATTCACCACAAGATAAACCCTAAAAATGGGGTTTATCAACCTTTCCACACTTAAACCAAGCATGTCCTCATGCATAAACCAAGAGAAAGTAAAGGATATCAACATTTATTCAATGCAAACTAAGCTAAATACAATCTACCTATATGCAACTGTCTACATGAATGCAATTGCTTGGTCAAAATAAATCAATTTTCAAGAAAATCAATATAAGAACAAGGGCTAAAGGTATTAGCAAGTCTAATCCACAATTAAATTGAGTCATTAAATATTTTTACAAACTTGCATGAAAAGAGATGATCATAGGTGGAACATGTAATTGAGTAATCGAACCCTCGCCGGATGTGTTTACACTCTATTCGCTCAAGTGTTTAGGGTTGATTCTCTCAATTCTCTCATAATCATGCTTTCCAAGATTTGTTTTTCTTCTAACAATCAACATTTATTCCATGCATGCATACAATTATCATGAGGTATTTTCTTTAGGTTGTAATGGGGCTAGGGTCAAGGTAGGATGCATATTTGGTTAAGTGAGCTTGAAATTTGAATCTTTGAT
>NC_029789.2:83824414-83835575 GCF_000816755.2 Arachis ipaensis | reverse complement strand
TCGAAATCCTAACCATAACCTCCCTATAAATACCCCCCTCATTCCACCTATCTCACACACTACTCATACACCTTTAGCCCTCACTTGGCCGATTGCTCTTCTTCCTCTATCTCCATCTATTTTCTTCTTCTTCTACTCCATTCCTTTCTTTTGTTTATTTTTGCTCAAGGACCAGCAAAGTTTTAAGTTTGGTGTTGGAAAAGCTTTGCTTTTTACTTTCCATTCTCGCTTATGGCACCCAAAGTCGGAGAACCCTCTAGAAAGAGGAAAGAAAAGGCCGTAGCTACCACCTCTGAATCTTCGAAGGTGGAGAGATTCATCACCAAAGCCCACCAAGACCACTTCTATGAAGTATCGGCAAAGAAAAAGGTGATCCCTGAGGTCCCTTTTAAGCTTAAGAAGAATGAGTATCCAGAGATCCAACATGAAATTCGGAGAAGAGGTTGGGAAGTCCTAACCAATCCCATCCAAGAGGTTGGGATCTTAATGGTGTAAGAGTTCTATGCTCATGCATGGGTCATGAAAAACCATGACATTAGTGTGAACCCTCATCCTAAAAATTGGAGCACCATGGTCTGAGGGAGAATCTTAGACTTTAGTCTGAAAAGTTTGAGGTTGGCGTTCAACTTGCTTTTGATGCAAGGAGGCCCACATCCTTACACTAGAAGAGTCAATTTTGGTCAAAGACTAGATCAAGTGCTCTCAGACATCTGTGTGGAAGGAGCACAGTGGAAAAGAGATTCCCAAGGCAAGGCTATCCAACTAAGAAGGCCTGACCTCAAGCCCATAGCTAGAGGATGGTTGGAATTTATCTGACGCGCTATTATCCCTACTAGCAACCGCTTTGAAGTGACCATAGACCGAGCCATCATGATCCATTGCATCATGGTCAAAGTAAATGAGGTGATACCTCAAGAATTGTACAAAGTGGCAGACAAGCCCTCCATCCAAGCAAGGTTAGCTTTTCCTCATCTTATCTGTCACCTATGGAATTCAGCCGAAATTGTCATAGAAGGCGATGCTCTAATTGAGGAAGATAAGCCCATCACTAAAAGAATGGTGGAGCATAGTAGAGAGCCGGCACATGAACCACAACATGAGCATGTGGAGCCGCCTCAACATGAGATCCTTGAGAAGCCTCAGGGGATGTATTTTCCTCCTCAAAGCTATTGGGATCAATGGCAGACTTCTGTGGGAGAATTAAGCTCTAACATGAATCAACTAAGGATGGAGCATCAAGAGCATTCCACCATCCTCAACGAAATTAGAGAACATCAAAGAGCTATGAGGGAAGAACAACAGAGACAAGGGCGTGACATTAAAGACATCAAGCGCTCTATTGGATTCTCTAGAGGAAGTGGTAGCCGTCGTCACTAAGGTGATCCCGTTCCATCACCCCCTTCTTTTATGTTATTTTTCTATTTCCATTATGTTTTATTGTCTGTTCTCGTGTTCTTATTACGTGATCATTTCTATCTATGTCTTAAAGTTATAAAATGTTCCATATATCTCTTCCCTTGCATAAAAGAAAATTTTATTTGAAAAAAGAAAATTAAGATGCATGAATTTCAAGTTTTACCTTAAGAATAGTTCAATTATCTTGATGTGGTGGCATTATTTTTATTTTCTGAATGTATGAATGAACTGTGCATATTTAAAATTGGAATTAAGAATGTTGGCTCTTGAAAGAATGATGAAAAAGGAGAAGTATTTTTGGTAATATGAAAAATTCAAAAATTCATTCTTGAAGAAAGAAAAAGCAGCAAAAAAAAAATATATGCGAAAAAAAATGCGAGAAAAAAAAATTATATAGCAGAAAAAGAAATAAAAATAGAAAAAGTGATGAATGGATTTTTGATGGTTTAGAATTTCGCTAATGAAATCTCGTCGAAGTATAGTTTCTAACTCAAACAATAATCCTTTCATACAAAAGATTGTTTGCCACTAAAACAAACCCCTAAATTTATGAACCGAAGTATTGGAACCTCGGGTCATTCTCCCTAAGAATTGCAGTAAAGTGTCTTGTTATTGGTTATGAGGTATGTTTGGGGTTTTTGAGATTTTAGACAAGAAATATAAATGGAAAAGAAAATAAACTAACAACTAACAAAGCTCTTGGCAAGATATGAGAACTAGAAGTTCTATCCTAGTTATCCTCCTCAATTGTGACCACAAATTGTCCATTGCTACCACGTAGTTAACCTCTAACCATAGAGGAAAGTCAAGTGGATTTATTAACTTGATTCCACAAGTCCTAGCCAACTCCCAAGGGAAAGACTAGCTTTAGTGGTATCCAAATCAATTAGCAACTTCTAATTATCAATCAACAAAGGAATTAGATAACTCAAGCGGAACTAACTACTCCACCTAGGCCAAGAGGAACAAAATCTACACTAAAATCCAACCAAGCATTTTATCAAACACTTAGAAGGCACAAAAGGAAAGCATAGAAAAACAATAACAAGAGCAAAATCTAACAACAACTAATTACAAGGAATTAATTCCAACAATAAAAAAAAAACACAATTATTATGAATTACCTTGAATTGAATTGAAAGAAAAGAGAAGGAGCAAGAGTAGATCTACAACAAATCATGGAAACAACATAAAGGAAATTGCAACAAAAGAATAGAAGAATGATGAATGTAACAACAAGAATTGAGAAGCAAAAGTGGAAGAAAGCATGAATGAAAACCTAGATCTAAGAACTAAACCTAATCCTAATTCTAATCCTAGAGAAAAGTGAGAGCTTCTCTCTCTAAAACTAACTCTAAACTATTCCTAATGTGTAAAAATGATGCTAATCGATGATTCCCTTCAATCCTTGGTCCTTTTATGCGTTTTGGCGCCAAGGTTGGTTGCAAACTAGGCCCCACAGCTCCTCAGAATTTGCTGGGCACGTTTTCCATTTAAAAATCACGTGTGGCCACTGATGCATATGCGTACAGCATGCGTGCGCGTCCCTTGAGTTCCGCGATCCACGCGTGTGCGTACAGTGTGCGTGTGTGTGGATGAATATACCCAAATCTTTGGCTTTTCCATGTGTTCTCCACTTTGCATGCTTTCCTCTTCATTCCTTTGATCCATTCCTAGCCTTTTCAACCTGAAATTACTTAACAAATAAATCAAGGCATCTAGTGGAATCAAAGGTGAATAAAAATCATCAAATTAGAGGTCTAAAGCATGTTTTCACATCTAAGCACAAATAACGAGACAATCACAAAACCATGCTATTTCCTTGAGTAAATGTGAGGAAATGTTAATAAAATGCTCTAAATTCACCACAAGATAAACCCTAAAAATGGGGTTTATCAACCTTTCCACACTTAAACCAAGCATGTCCTCATGCATAAACCAAGAGAAAGTAAAGGATATCAACATTTATTCAATGCAAACTAAGCTAAATACAATCTACCTATATGCAACTGTCTACATGAATGCAATTGCTTGGTCAAAATAAATCAATTTTCAAGAAAATCAATATAAGAACAAGGGCTAAAGGTATTAGCAAGTCTAATCCACAATTAAATTGAGTCGTTAAATATTTTTACAAACTTGCATGAAAAGAGATGATCATAGGTGGAACATGTAATTGAGTAATCGAACCCTCGCCGGATGTGTTTACACTCTATTCGCTCAAGTGTTTAGGGTTGATTCTCTCAATTCTCTCATAATCATGCTTTCCAAGATTTGTTTTTCTTCTAACAATCAACATTTATTCCATGCATGCATACAATTATAATGAGGTCTTTTCATTGGTTGTAATGGGGCTAGGGTCACGGTAAGATGCATATTTGGTCAAGTGAGCTTGAAATTCGAATCTTTGATAAGCTTAAACCTCCCACCTAACCTATGACATCCTATACAACTTCAAAACTAACCTAACTACCCATTATTTTCACTTTTTAACATACTCATGCACTTCATTTTCATTTTATTACAAACCATATGCATTGATCTTTATTGAACTTTACTTTGCTTTGGGGCATTTTGTCCCCTTTTTATTTCTTTATTTTTCTTCTCTTTCTTTCTTTTTCTAATTTTTTTTTCTTTTCCATATTCAAATTTTTTTCTTTTATTTTTCTCTTTTTTTTCTTTTGTTTTTCTCACTTTTCTTTGCAATAAAATATATACAAGAGCATCAATGCATAAGGTTTTACATTCATTACACATGAGCATGTACCTAATTCCCAATATTTACAACAAAAATACAAAACTACCCTTTTATTCACCCAATGTCCCAAGGTTCCCACACTTGAATGATACACACACACTAGCCTAAGCTAATCAAAGATTCAAATGAAGGGCTTTTATTATTTTTCGCTTTAACGCTTGTAATGTGCTAAATTAAGAACAAGTGGGTTAATCGTTAGCTCAAATTGGCTAACAATGGAAGATAAATGGTAAGGCTATTTGGGTAAGTGGGCGATTTGAAATGATGGCCTCAATCATATAAATGCATGTCTACACAAAATAATAGACATAAAGAATCAAACAAATCAAGGATTACAATCATAGAGAGAGAATAATGCACACAAGAAGAGAAATAAGTGGTTATAAGATGTAACCACACCATTAGGCTCAAAACTCACTAGGTTGTGTGTTCTTCGCTCAAAAATATGTTCCACAATATATATACAATTCAAGCAAGTTCTATGAAAAGTTTTCACTCAAATCAATTGGTGTGCCCTATAGATAGAAATCATGAAAAATTTAATTATTTTGACTAAGCTTATTGTGTGTATATTTGCAAAAATAATAAAATGCAAGTAAAAATCCTAAAAGACCTAAAATAAAATGCAAAAGTGTTGAAATTAGAGAATTGTCACCCATGAACACCGAACGGTCGGACGACCTCGCAACACTTAAAAGTTTGCACCGTCCTCGGTGCATTTAAAGATGAGCAAGCGGGTACGGTGACTTTCCAGATTGCCACCTTCAGCTGGTAGATCAACTGGTTACTGCATGTTCTTAGTCTTCCTTCCGTTTTTGCTTGTGGTGCATCAATCATGCAAAATAGAAGATAGCACCATAAGATGAGAAGATACAAAAGCAAGGAAGCATACATTGTTGGAATAAGGTAATAATCACTAGAATTGAGTGAGTGAATTAGTGTGAAATTAAGGACAAAAAAAGTTTGTGAATTCTAAATTGCGCGCCTTTTAGAACACACATTAGCATAAAAAGCGATGTCACAAAAGAAACATGCATTTCACTTATCCTAGTGTGCTTGAGATTCTTTAAATAGACTTGTAAGGTAAAACAATCACTAAAGAAGCATGAGAGCATTCAAGCTAAAAGCATATGGATGCATATAATCATAAAACACAATGCATTAAAGTAAATGCGCAACATCCATCAAGAAATTGCCTAATCAAGGAAAAGGATTCAAATTACATGGTGGCCAATTCATGCAATTCAAGAAGAGTTACAAGCTCGAAGGCGATTCTCATCACTTGGTATTTTCAAAAGGTGAGCATGAAGAACTCAAAATCAAGTAGCAAAATATAACCTCAAAAAAAAATCCAACAATGAACATTTAAAAACATTCAAGCTAAGATAGCATGTAGTTAATAATAAGCAGCAATGTATAGTGAACTAAATTAATAATCCAACACTTGTAATGAAAAAGAAAAAAAAAGAAAATGAGAACAAAACTAAGTAGGTAAGTAACTAACGTAACTAACTTAAAGAAGTGGTTATAGATGGTGTTTGGGAGTGTCAGATGAAGGGTAGGAGAAGGGAAGAAGAAAGAAGAAGGAAAGAAATGGAAAGAAAAGAAGAAAAGAAGTGTAGTGAAGGAAGGTCATCCACGTGTACGCATGCATGGTGCGCGCGCGTGGATGATGGTGTAGTGGACGCGACATGTATGCGTACATGGCGCGTCTGCGTTGATGGTTTATTTCGAGAGTGACGCGTACATGTCATGTATGCATACGCGCGAGTTGGTTTGTGCCTCAGGCATAGTGCTAGCGCAGAGTAGGCACAACTATCGGGAAAATGGCTGGAAGGAAAAATCTTGCAATCCACGCATATGCGTACATGGCGTGTGCGCGTGGAGAGGTGAAAATGCTTAATGCACGCGTACGCGTGAGGTGCGCATACGCGTGGATGGTGCTCTATTTTTCAAAATTTTTCTATGTTTTTGGACCAAACCTAGCATTCCCAACCTCCAAACAGCTACCAAAACACCATAAAACCTTATTTAACAGACCAAACTATCAATTATATTCAACAAACTCAACAAAACATGAAATTAAACTAATTACCAATATATACAAAAAGAGAAAATGAAAAGAAGTTACCATGGTGGGGTGTCTCCTACCTAGCACTTTTGTTTAATGTCCTTAAGTTGGACTTATGGGGAGCTCCTCTCAAAGTGGCTTGTGCTTAAAGCTATCCTTGAACATCCACCAATGCTTGAGTCTCTAATAAGCTTCATTCTTCAATTTTAATATCTTCAAGCTTTGATGGAGTTCTTCACAAACCATGAGCTCCCAAATTTGTTTTTTCTTGTGCGATCCTAGATCCCACACTTTGTTTTGACACCGATCCTTAAATTGGTCATCATTATTCCATCCGGGTGGCATGACCTTAGAATTCTCAAAGAAGCTTCCAAATAACTTCCTAGACCCATGAAATTTGGTCCTCCACCAATCATTACTATACAACTTTGAGCATGCAACCATCATGAATTTAGAGTGATGTTTCAACCACTACACAACTCTCTTCTACTTTTAACTCTCACCAAGAGCTCTATGTTGACCATCATTTTCAATCAAACCATATTCAAGTGAGAAAGTAAAGCTTAGGGACAAGAATTTTACCCACTTGAATGTTGTGTAGGATGGTGACTTAGGAAAGGGTGGTCCCAATGATCTTGCAAGCTCCACTCCTTTGTGCTTTTCCTTGACTATCTCTACCTCTTCACAAACTTCTTCAATTTCAACCTTTTCCCTTTGGTAGCTCTCTTTCGATTCACTCTCTTCTTCATTGCCCACCAAGGCTATGGGAGGTTGTGCACATTCTTCTATAATTTCAACTTCATATCCAATGGGAAAGGATTCAATTATAGATAGAAATTCCTCCATGATTGAATCCATCTCTTGATAAACTTCTTCCAAATCTCCAACGATGATATGCCTTGGAGGTTGCGCACCCTCCTCAACATCAATATCAAGCTTCTTCGAAGAGTGCTCCATGATGCTACATTCCCATGGACTTTCAACATCTCCTAAATCCTCAACCACTTCCTCCTTTTCTTCAACAATCACGGCTTCCTCTAGTTGCTCCAATACAAAATAACATTCCTCATTTCCCACCAGAGTTTCCAATCTCTCCTTCATGCTATACTCTTCAATTGATTCTTCACATGTGGCTATGGAAACACCTTGAGTGTTCAAGCATTGGTAGGCTAAAGTATACACTACCTTGGTCAAGTTAGTCATAAACTCTAGGGTGTTCCTTTGCATATCCGCTTGGCCTTGAAGTAGCAAGGTGAGAGAATCATCTATCGGAGCTTGGAGTGGATAAAAGGGTTCATCATTTTGGAGAGAGGGTTCATAGTAGGAAGGTGGTTCTTCTTGATATGGGTATGGAGATTGTGAGTATTGAGGTGGTTCATGGTAGTAATCTTGATAGGGTTGTGGTGGTTCTAAAGGTTCTTGCTCATAATGGTCATAAGAATATAGTATGGGTGTTTGGTCATACAATGGATGTGGGTCACAAGAAGGTGCTTGGTAAAAATGGGCTTGTGAGCATGGTTGATAGTCATATTGAGGATAAGGTTCAGAAGCATATAGTGGTGGTACTTGATTATCATAAAAAGAGTCACCATAGCCATTGAATTGGTATGCACTAGGATGTGAATTATACCTATAAGTATCCGGAGGTTGTTGCCAATAGGAGTGATCAATTCCTTGAGGCTTCTCCCATCTTGAAGTGTTCCATCCTTGGTACATGTTCCGAGGGTTACCTGAAACTGTAGGTCGATCTTGGACGAGATCTTCTGTACTGGTCGGAGATGACGTGTCCGGTTGGTGGGTGGCGGCCGGAGCTGTCGTGTCTGACTTGCTGGACTGGCTATGCTTCTGATCCTTTGTCACCGGAGGGTGGTGGTACCTGCAAGGAACTCCGATGCTTAAGTTAGCAAGGGTATTAAGCAGGTTTTTAGTAGAATCAGAGTATGAGTTATAGCTAGGTGCTCCAGTGTATTTATAATGGTGAGGAGTGACTTTTCTGGAGATAAGATAGTTATCTTATCTTATCTTATCTTATCTTTAAGTGAGGTCATCTTATCTTCAAGGGAATCACCCTCCTCTTTGTAGGCTTGGGCTGCCTTAGGATTTGGGGCGTGGTCTTCTATTTGGGCCCTTCTTAAGCTTTCCTGGTGATTTGGCCGAGCTCTATGAGAAGAGGTTGGGTAGTCCTGACCTGAAGAGGTCGGTCAACTTGTCAGTAGAACATCCCGGGTCAGACAGCTCGACCCAGGGTATGAACAGTGCCCCTGCTCAAGCTCAGTCTTCCTTTTGAGATCGAGTCTTTAGTTTTAGGACTTCGATCCTTTTATGGTGAAGCCGAACTCGAGCATTTTGTAGACTTCGCTGAAGCTTTCGAATGTGAAGTGTTTTCTCCATTGTTTTCTTCTAAAAGCACGCGCCTAGCATTCTTGTCTTGGAAATGTGCGAGGGTTTAATACCCTCATTAATTGATTTTAATGCCCCGTTTCTCTTGCCACTTTTATTTTGAACTTTATATAAAAAATTGGTTTTCTCTTCTCTATAACTTCCCCCCTTTTCTCTCTGTCTTTCTGTTTTGCCTGAGACTTGCATTTTCTCTGCGACGCTTGTTTGGTGCTTGTTGGTGCTTTGCTTGAAAAGCGATTCCGGATTTTATTCGCTCCGTCCTCTAACTTCTTTAGAGCTTTCTCCTTTCTCTTCAGGTTGGCTCTCGTTTCTTTTACTTCTTTCATTGTTCCTTTTATTTCTTTGGTAAAGTTTATATATTTGCTTGAGTGCATTGTTGGAAAGCTTGAACCTTTTCGTATTTTTGTGCCTGTCTGTCATAGTGATGTATCTTTCTGGCTTTCTTTCGACCTTATTATACTTTGGTATTTCTTCTGATGATTAGGGCTTATCTTAGGGCTTTGCATGTTTGTTGCATTGCTGTTTGATTTTGTAGTTTCTGTGGGATAATGGCTTATTCGTTTCTGGAAAAGGTTACGTCTTTGATGATTTTTTCCTTAATATATTTTGTTGCTTGGTAGTTCTTGTAGATTGAAACTGTAGTTGCGAGGTGACTTTAACAATCCATTTTCTCTTCGGAGTGTTGATTGGAAGAAAGTTTTTATTTGTTGTAATAGCTTTGTAGAGAACAATGGTCTTCTTGGTGATCTTGCTCTGATTTGCGTTTTTTTTTCTTAGAGTCTTTTGCTAGGTTGTTTTAGTTTCTATAGGTTTTCCTAAGTCTTTTTTTCTGTGTCACTGCCCCCAAAGGATGCCCCTGGACCATGGTGTGTGTCTTGGGGCTTTCCTTTTACTGTTTGTATTGCTCTGGATCATGTCGTCCGAGTTGTTTTGATATCGCCCGAGCTATTTTTTGGTTAGTAATCTATTTTCCTTTCTTGTTTGTAGGATTAGTTGGCCATGTCTTCTCGCAAAAATATTATCAAGGCGTCTTCTAAGGTTCCTGAGGGGATGTTCGACTGGTTGGACTCCCTTGTGTTGCTATGTGTTTCTCTAGCTAATTCAGAATTCTGTGTGGAGCTTAGGAGACATCATCGAATCTGTAGTAGTAGGGACCAAGAAAACAACTATGAATTGGTAGCACCTGATTCTGACGAGAGGGTCTGCTTCCCTGTTCTGACCCAGGGGGAGCGTCCCTTTTTTTTATGCATACGACTTCTTCTTTAGCCAGATGAACATCACCCTTCCCTTCACTTCTTTTGAGACCGACCTATTATGGCCTTGTAACGTAGCTCCATCTCAGCTTCACCCAAATTCTTGGGGTTTCATTAAGATTTTTCAGTTGCTTTGTCAAGAATTTGATGTTAAACCTTCTCAAACTCTTTTTCTATATCTCTTTGTGTTGACCAAGCCTGGGACTACCAAAAAGAAAGCTTCTTGGATTTTTTTTAGGTCCGCCCAGGGACATAAAGTTTTTTTCATGTATGATGAGTCTTTCAGGGATTTTAAAAATTACTTTTTTAAGATCCGAGCTGTTGAAAGGGCTCGTCCTTTCTTTTTGGATGAGAATGGCGAGCCCCGCTTTCCCTTAGAATGGCAGAAGAACGTAGTGGTGTCTAGGTATACTTGGGAAATGTTGGACGAGGTCGAGAAGGCTTTTGTAACTGTCTTGGAAGATATTTGGGGGGAACCTCCCCATCTTGATACGAAGAAATTTTTGGGGAATCCATCCCTTGTCCGAACTGTGCTGGGTATTCATTATATTTTGCTCCTCTTTACTTTGCTTTCTTCGTTTTCTAGTTTGTAATCTGCTTATATTGTTGATTTCGTTTTTCAGAGTTGGTTAAAAATAACGACTCCATGAGGGCCTTCAAAAAGGCGAGGAAGGCTACTGCTGCCCAGAACATCTCGGCCAAGGTGGCTGGGGAGAGATCCTCTCATGTCCTGCCGAAGCCGTCAGTACCGAGCTCTCCTGGACCGAGGAGAATGATTCCTACCCCTCGAGTCTATGTGCTCGACCCTCCCAAGTCTTCCGCTGCCGTTTCTTCTCCTCCGGCTGTTCCTCCTTCAAAAAGACCTCGGACCGTTGAGCCCTTCAATCTGGACGCTCCTGATTTTGATGCCATTGGGTTTGTCGACCAGCAGATTGGTCCCTATGGTGCCCTTCCTATGGATGATGTTTCTCTTCTCTGTCACTTGGATTTCATAACTCGAAGTGGCATCAAGATGGCCCATATGGGGGCGGCTCTGTATCGAACTGCCCAAGATCTTCCTATCCACGCAACGAAGGCCTTTATGGAGGAGGCCAAATCAGAGTTTGACCGGATTAAGGGTTTAAAGGAGGAGCTTGAGGTGAAGGTTGCGAGGTTGGAGAAGGAGTTGGAGGGTGAGAAAACTCGGGCTGTAGCTTTGGCTGCTTTTGCCAAGTTGTCTGAAGATATGGCGCTGAAGCACAAGGAGAGTTATGTCACGACTTA
>NC_029789.2:83793997-83821144 GCF_000816755.2 Arachis ipaensis | reverse complement strand
CCCTTCGCAAACGTTACTGGGGTTTACCTTTTCCAATAACGTTGAGAGTACCCCTTTCTCCCTACGTTAGAGTTCACGTTAGTATAGTTAACGTGGCCTTTAATGTAGGCTTGCCAAATCTTCGAGAGCATTAGTGACACTTACCTTTGTCACTAACGCTTCAAAACGCCCCTTCTTCCCACGTTAGAGTTCACGTTAACTAGGTTAACGTGACTTCTAACGTGGTATTGATAGCCATCTCCAATGTTAGTGACAAAGGTGAGTGTCACTAACATTGGCTCATCATCCCTCTTCTCCACGTTAGCTTCCACGTTAATGTAATTAACGTGGCAACTAACGTGGCTCATAGTGGCTTAATCCAACGTTAGTCACAAAGGTGAGTGTCACTAACGTTGGTGATTCCTTGCTCCCTCCACGTTAGAGTCCACGTTAACTAGGTTAACGTGACTCTTAACGTGGCAAATATGAGCTTAGTCCAACGTTAGTGACAAAGGTGAGTGTCACTAACGTTGACATTATCTTCCTCATCCACGTTAGAGTTCACGTTAACTGAGTTAACGTGACTCTTAACGTGGCCAGTTGCCACTTTGGAACGTTAGTGGCACTTACTTTTACCACTAACGTTGGAGTTCTACTTCTCTTCCACGTTAGCTTCCACGTTAACATAGTTAATGTGGCAACTAACGTGGGCTATGATGGCTCACGAAGGCGTTAATGGCAATCACTTTTCTCATTAACGTTGCAAGCTAGCCTCCATTCCACATTAGTGGTCACGTTAGCTAGACTAACTTGGGTACTAACGTGGTTCTTCCTTGCTTCCTTTGTCCTAAAATCAAGCAATAAAGTGCATCAAAACTCTAATCCAAGTTATGAGACATGCATCATTCAATTTTGTCATTTAATTCATGCATAATTCTCATGAAATCATGTAAAATTCACAATGTTTGCTTGAATCAAGATGTAAGTGATTATTTACCCAAAAATTGCTTATTTCCTAAGAAAGTGCATGAAACTACCCTAAAACCATAAAGAAAAGGTCAGTGAAACTGGCCAAAATGCCCTGGCATCACCTTCTTAGAGATAAGACAGTTATCTTATCTTATCTTATCTTATCCTTGAGTGAGGTCATCTTATCTTCAAGGGAACCGCGCTTATCTCTGTAGGCTTGGACTTTCTTTGGATTTGGGTCACGTTCCTCTGTTTAGGCCCTATTTGGGCTTTTTCCGGCAATTTGGCCGAGCTCTTTGAGAAGAGGTCGGATAATCCTGACATGAAAAGGTCGGACAGTTCAACCCAGGGTATGAACAGTGCCCCTGCTCAAGTATGGTCTTCCTTTTGAGGTCGAGTCCTTTAGTTTTAGGACTTTCGATCCTTCTCTGGTGAAGCCGAACTCGAGCATTTTGTCGATCTTTTTGTAGAGCTTCCTTCTGAATGCGGAACGTCTTTCTTTATTCCTTTTTTGAAAACGCGCGTTTATTGCTTTGGGAACGTGCGAGGGTTTTTAATGACCCCTTAATTCCTCTCTTTGTTGCCGTTTTCCCTCTTTTCATCATTTTGAACTTTAGTTTTTTTGAGGATTTGGCTTCCGTTTCTTCTTCTCTTTTGCTCACTGTAACTCCCCTCTTTTTCTTCGTTTTTCTGTCTTTGCCTAAGACTATTTCCACGCTTCTCTTTGTGGCATCGTTGGTGATTACTAGATCTTCCTTTGTTTGAAAGGTCTTTTTTGGATTTCACCTTTCTGCCTTCAACTTCTTCTGCACTTACTATTCTTTCAGGTTGGCTCTTCTTTCTATTTTTTTACTTCTTTCGTCGTTCTTCCCCTTGTGTTATCACTGTGATGTATGTTTTCTGGTTTTCTTTCGACCTTGTGTATGCTCTTGGCGTTTTCCCTGATTGTTGACGCTTTTTAGGGTTTTGCCTATTCTTTTACTGCTTCTGATTGTATCTTCGTATTTGGAGTTTTGGGCTGATAAACTGTTTTATTTTGGAAAAAGGATTGTGCCTTTGATGAATTTGCCATATTGGTAGCTTTCTTTACTGATAGACTTGTAGTAGATAACATTTTTTTGATGGTTTGCTTTTGACTTTCTTCTCATGTTGTTACTTGTTTGGAAGGGGATTTGTTTTTCTTTGCCGAGAGTTTTGGGGTGTAGCCTTATAGACTTTTTCTGAAATCCTTATTCTATCCCTGCCTCCAAAGGATGCCCCTAGACCTTGGTGTGCGTCTTAGGATTTTCTTTTTACTGTTTGCGTTGCTCTGAGTCGAGTTGTTTTGATTTCGCCCGAGCTGTTTTGGTTAGTAATCCCTTTTCTTTTTCTTGTTGTAGGACTAGTTGACCATGTCTTCTCGCAAAAATGTTGTTGAGACGTCTTCTAAGGTTCCTGAGGAGATGTCTGACTGGTTGGACTCCCTTGTGTTGCTATGTGTTTCTCTAGCTAATTCGGAATTCTGTGTGGAGCTTAGGAGACATCATCAAATCTGTAGTAGTAGGGACCAAGAAAATAACTATGAATTGGTAGCACCTGATTCTGACGAGAGGGTCTGCTTCCCTGTTCTGACCCAGGGGGAGCGTCCCTTTTTTTATGCATACGACTTCTTCTTTAGCCAGATGAACATCACCCTTCCCTTCACTTCTTTTGAGACCGACCTATTATGGCCTTGTAACGTAGCTCCATCTCAGCTTCACCCAAATTCTTGGGGTTTCATTAAGATTTTTCAGTTGCTTTGTCAAGAATTTGATGTTAAACCTTCTCAAACTCTTTTTCTATATCTCTTTGTGTTGACCAAGCCTGGGACTACCAAAAAGAAAGCTTCTTGGATTTTTTTTAGGTCCGCCCAGGGACATAAAATTTTTTCCATGTATGATGAGTCTTTCAGGGATTTTAAAAATTACTTTTTTAAGATCCGAGCTGTTGAAAGAGCTCGTCCTTTCTTTTTGGATGAGAATGGCAAGCCCCGCTTTCCCTTAGAATGGCAGAAGAACGTAGTGGTGTCTAGGTATACTTGGGAAATGTTGGACGAGGTCGAGAAGGCTTTTGTAACTGTCTTGGAAGATATTTGGGGGGAACCTCCCCATCTTGATACGAAGAAATTTTTGGGGAATCCATCCCTTGTCCGAACTGTGCTGGGTATTCATTATATTTTGCTCCTCTTTACTTTGCTTTCTTCGTTTTCTAGTTTGTAATCTGCTTATATTGTTGATTTCGTTTTTCAGAGTTGGTTAAAAATAACGACTCCATGAGGGCCTTCAAAAAGGCGAGGAAGGCTACTGCTGCCCAGAACATCTCGGCCAAGGTGGCTGGGGAGAGATCCTCTCATGTCCTGCCGAAGCCGTCAGTACCGAGCTCTCCTGGACCGAGGCGAATGATTCCTACCCCTCGAGTCCATGTGCTCGACCCTCCCAAGTCTTCTGCTGCCGTTTCTTCTCCTCCGGCTGTTCCTCCTTCAAAAAGACCTCGGACCGTTGAGCCCTTCAATCTGGACGCTCCTGATTTTGATGCCATTGGGTTTGTCGACCAGCAGATTGGTCCCTATGGTGCCCTTCCTATGGATGATGTTTCTCTTCTCTGTCACTTGGATTTCATAACTCGAAGTAGCATCAAGATGGCCCATATGGGGGCGGCTCTATATCGAACTGCCCAAGATCTTCCTATCCACGCAACGAAGGCCTTTATGGAGGAGGCCAAATCAGAGTTTGACCGGATTAAGGGTTTAAAGGAGGAGCTTGAGGTGAAGGTTGCGAGGTTGGAGAAGGAGTTTGAGGGTGAGAAAACTCGGCCTGTAGCTTTGGCTGCTTTTGCCAAGTTGTCTGAAGATATGGCGCTGAAGCACAAGGAGAGTTATGTCACGACTTACAGGGAGATGATGGGTCTTAGGGAGGATTTGGAGTCCGCTTGAGCTAATTATGCCGAGCTCCAGGGTCACCTTGAAGGCAGTGTAAATGCTGCTTATGAGAACCTGAAGGAGCAAGTTCGAGTTCTTGCACCCAAGCTCGACCTTACTCTCTTCAGCTTGGACAAAATTGTGAAGGATGGTAAAATTGTCCCTGATGGCCCTGACGATGATGATGATGTCAAACCTCCCCCTGTACCTGCTGCTAAAGCTTCTGTTGCGCTGACTTCTTCAACTCCTTCAGCTGAGGTTGGTCATCCCGAGTCGGATTCCGATTGTCAGGTCCTGAACCGGGATGACGGGATGATAGACGTGGTGCCTCTTCAGACTCGTCCTCCTTCTCCTCGTGATGCTGTGACTGGGAACTCTTCGAATCCTCTATGATTATTCTGGATGTTTGTGTATATAGCCCGGCTTGTGGGCTTTGAACTTTTTATATTTTGTAATTGGTGGTTCTGACTTTTTGATACTCTTTTAGTTGCATTTTTAGCAACTTTATTTTGAAAAACAAAGTAGTTTCTTAAGCTCTCGGGGCTGACTTTTGATGGCCTCTTGAGCTTTTGTTATTATTATAACTTGTGCTTTTCACAACATGTTTGTCTGTACTTGTCTAATACCTTTTAGGTTTTTGGGAGTGTTGGAGCCTTGTTGTCCGACCTCTTTTGATTGCCTTCGTATTTTCATACTTGTGGCTTAATTCTTTTAAGGTTGTGGATTTTTGGGTCCAATTGGTATGGCTTCTTTCGGCCGACTTCTTTACTTTGGCCTGAAGTTATTTCTAGTAATCCTCTTTCTTGGACCTTTGTCAGGTCTCTTTTAGGGATTACTTTTATAACTCTTTTGGTTTTGGGCCAACTTTTTTACGCCGGTCCTTTCTAAGTTATTTCGAGTAATCCTCTTTCTTGGACCTCTGTCAGCTCTTTCTTAGGGATTACTTTTTAAACTTGTTTGTGGGAGGCCGACTTTATCATGTCTGTCTCTTCTAAGTTATTTCTAGTAATCCTCTTTTTGGACCTTTGTCAGGTCTCTTTTAGGGATTACTTGTTTGTGGGAGGCCGACTTCATCAAGTCGGTCTCTTCTAAGTTATTTCTAGTAATCCTCTTTTCTAGGGCTGGCCAGGTCTCTTTCCAGGGATTGACTTTTTATAACTTTGGTTATTGTCGTCGACTAGTCCGACTTCTTTATGTCGGCCTTTCTTTTAAGTTATTTTTAGCAACCCATTTTATTAAGACCTCGTCAGGTCCTTTCTATGGATCACTTTCTATAACTTCTTGCATTATTCTGTTTTTGTCGCTTTTTTCATCTTTGCCGATTTTGTCGATGTTAGGTTTGATCCTTGTTTGGTCGGCCTTTTGATGAATTTGGTTTTCATCTTCTTTGGTCTTTATTGTGATCGGACAGTGAATTTGATCTTCACTTTCTGCCGATCTTGTAGCTTTATAATCGGGAGATGAATTTTTTTTAGCGATTTAGATTAATGCGTCTTGAGAGTTTGTAGAAAATCTAAAAATCTTTATTCAAAGGAGAATGTAGATATATACATGTGGGAGTTTTATCCCTCTAAGTCGGGCAATTTGTGGATCTTGACTTGGCACCTCATTAAAAAACCTTTTCAAGAAAAAGAGTGCGCCTTAAGATCTTTATTACCTCTAACTATAATACCTTCTTAGGTTGCAGGCATGCCATGACCTAGGAAGCTCTCACCCTTCGAGTTCGGACAACCTGTAATAGCCCTTTCCAAGTACTTCTATGACTCGATAGGCTCCTTTCCAATTTGCTGCCAGCTTTCCTTCTCCAGGTCGAGTTGTTCCGATGTCATTTCGGATTAGGATAAGGTCGTTCTCGGCAAAACCTTGTGGCGCTACCCTTTGGTTGTATCTTGAAGCCATTCGACGTTTTAATGCTTCTTCTCTGATCCGAGCTCTTTCTCGGATTTCTGGAAGTAAGTCGAGTTCTTCCCTTTGAAGTTGGGAGTTGGCCTCTTCAATATATTGGATCACTCTGGGCGACCCTTCTTCAACCTCCACTGGGATCATTGCCTCCATCCCGTAAGCTAATATGAATGGTGATTCCTTTGTGGTGGAGTGTGGAGTTGTTCGATATGCCCAAAGGACTTGTGGGAGCTCTTCGGCCCAGGCTCCCTTTGCCTCCTGTAATCTCCGTTTTAGCCCAGCCAATATGACTTTGTTGGCAGTTTCGGCTTGTCCATTGGCCTGGGTATGTTCTACGGAAGTGAATTGGTGTTTTATGTTCACATCAGCCACCAACTTTCTGAAGCCTGCATCTGTGAACTGGGTGCCATTGTCTGTGGTGATAGAGTATGGAACCCCAAACCTTGTGACAATGTTTCTATATAGGAATTTTTGACTTCTTTCAGCAGTGGCGTTAGTTAGGGGTTCTGCCTCGATCCATTTTGTGAAAGAGTCTACCCCCACTATGAGGAATCTGACCTGTCCTGATCCCTGAGGGATAGGTCCGAGAAGGTCGAGTCCCTATTTTGCGAATGGCCAAGGTGAGGTTACACTGATGAGTTCCTCTGGCGAGGCATTGTGAAAGTTGGCATGTTTCTGACATGGTGGACATGTCTTTACGGATTCTGTGGCTTCTTTTTGTAGTGTTGGCCAATAAAATCCGGCCTGGAATACTTTTTTGGTAAGTGCCTGCGCTCCGAGATGATTGCCACAGATGCCACTGTGTACTTCTTCTAAAACTTCCTTTGTGTTGGAGGTCGGCACACATTTTAACAATGGTATTAAAATCCCTCTTTTGTATAGAGTATTGTTTATGATAGTGTATTATTGTGCCTCTCGTTTTAACCTCTTTGCCTCCTTCTTATCTGTAGGAAGTGTTTCCGTTTTGAGGTAGTTAATTATGGGAGTCATCCATCCTTGATCCAGACCTATTATGGCTATGATTTTTTCTTCTTCCGAGATTGACGGGTTCTGCAGCATTTCCTGGATGAGGCTTCTATTGGTGCCCCCTGGTTTGGTGCTGGCTAGTTTTGAGAGTGCATCAGCTCGAGCATTCTGTTCCCGAGGTATGTGACGGACCTCATATTCCCCGAGTTATCCAAGCTGTTCCCTGGTTTTGTCCAAAAACTTTTTCATGGTGGGATCCTTGGCTTGGTAGCTCCCTGATATTTGTGAGGTGATTACTTGTGAGTCGCTAGTAGTGCCTCATATTCGGCCTGATTGTTTGAAGCGGGGAACCCGAATTTCAGGAAAAGTTCGATTTGGATTCCCTGATCGTTTTCTATTATGATGCCTGCGCCACTTCCGGTTTTGTTTGAAGAACCATCTACGTAGAGATTCCATTCTGTAGGGATTTCCGGATTGTCCGTAAACTCTACAATAAAATCGACTAGATACTGTGATTTAATAGCTGTCCGAGCTTCATACTAAAGGTCGAATTCAGACAACTCGACTGCCCATTGCAAGATTCTGCCTGCTAGGTCTGTTTTCTGCAAAATCCCTTTTATGGGCTGGTTAGTCCGAACCCTAATGGTGTGAGCTTGGAAATATGGGCGAAGTCGTCGAGATGTTAGTACGAGAGCATAGGCAAATTTTTCTATTTTTTGGTAGTTCAGTTCGGACCCTTGTAGTGCTTTGCTGATGAAGTATATAGGGTGTTGTCCACTATCATCTTCTCAGACCAGTGCTGAGGCTACTGCCCGATTTCCTACTGCGAGGTACAATATAAGTGGTTCTCCTCCCCGTGGTTGAGTTAGAATTGGTGCTTGTCCCAGGAATCTTTTGAAATCTTGGAAAGCTTGTTCACACTCCGTTGTCCATTCGGACATTTTTCCCTTCCTTAGAGTGGCGTAGAAGGGGAGAGATCTTATTGCCGATCCAGCTAGAAATCTGGACAAAGCTGCCAACCTTCCATTGAGTTGTTGTACCTCTTTGACACAAGTCGGGCTCTTCATGTCGAGTATGGCCCGGCATTTATCCGGATTTCCCTCGATTCCTCTTTGTGTGAGTATAAAACCCAAGAATTTGGCAGCTTCTACTGCAAAGGTGCATTTTGCAGGGTTAAGTCGCATGCCATGCCTTCTTATAGTGTCGAATACTTGGGTGAGGTCGGACAGTAACGTCTCTTCACTTTGTGTCTTTATTAACATGTCGTTCACATAGACCTCCATTATTTTCCCGATGTGGTCTGTAAAGACCTTATTCATTAATCTCTGATACGTAGCTCCCACATTTTTGAGTCCAAAAGGCATGACGATGTAGCAGTAGTTTGCTTTTGGGGTTACGAATGAAGTTTTTTCTTGGTCGGGTGGGTACATCAGGATTTGGTTTTATCCCATGTAGGCATCCATAAACGAGAGGTATTTATATTCTGAGGAGGCATCCACCAGAACGTTGATACTTGGGAGTGGATAGGGATCCTTCGGGCAGGCTTTGTTGAGATCAGTGTAGTCGGTGCACATCCGCCATTTCCCATTTGATTTTTTCACCAAGACGACGTTAGCTAGCCATAGTGAGTACTTGACTTCTCTTATGAATCCTGCCTCCAGTAGAGCTTGTACCTGCTCTTCCACAGCTTGGGATCATTCTAGTCTGAGCTTTCTACGTCTCTATTGCACTGGCCAAGATCCTGGGTAGACTGCTAGCTTGTGACACATTAACTTGGGGTCTATGCCTAGCATGTCTGCAGCCTTCCATGAAAAGTGGTCGACGTTGTCTCGTAAGAACTGTACAAGTGATTCTTTTATGCCTCCTTTTATGCCACCGATATTGGTTATTTTGTTTGGGATATCTCTGATCTGGACTTTTTCTACTTCATCTTTAGTTTGTGGACGGAGTTCTTCCCGCTTCTGAACTCCTCCGAGTTCGATGGAGTGGAATTCTTCTCCTCTGCCTCTGAGGTTTAAACTTTCGTTATAACAGCGACGCGCCGTCTTCTGGTCTGCATTTATTATAGCTATCCCTTCTAGAGTTGGGAACTTCATGCATAGATGTGGAGTCGAGACTACTGCGCCGAGCTGATTTAATGTCGTCCAACCTATTAAGGCATTGTAAGCTGAACTCACATTGACCACGATGTAGCCTATCTTGAGCATTCTTGACTGGTTTCCTTTTCCAAAGGTTGAATGTAGTGAGATGTATCCAAGAGGTTGAATTGGAGTGTCTCCCAGCCCTAACAGCCTGTTCGGATATGCTCTGAGTTCTTTTTCTTCTAGGCCGAGTTTGTCGAAGGCAACTTTGAACAAGATGTCGGCGGAGCTTCCCTGGTCTACTAGTGTGCGGTGGAGATTTGCGTTTGCCAATATGATAGTGATGACCATGGGATCGTCGTGTCTTGGGATGATGCCGGATGCGTCCTCTTTGGTAAAAGTAATTGTAGGGATGTCGGGTGTTTCCTCTCTTCCCTCGATGGATATACTTCTTTAAGATATCTTTTGTGAGATGATTTGGAGATCCCTCCTCCAGCAAATCCTCCGTGCATCATGTGGACATATCTCTCGGGCGTACGAGGTGGTCGTTCAGCCCGTCCGACATCCTCGTCCCTTCTTCTTTTCCTGGTATCGTCTGCTCGGCTCGCTAAATACTGATCTAACTTTCCTTCTCTTACCAGTTTTTCTATGATATTTTTTAAATCGAAACATTCGTTGGTGGCATGTCCATAGATTCGATGATATTCACAATATTCAGCCTGGTTTTCTCCTCCTTTTTCGCTTTTGAGTGGTCGAGCTTGAGGTATCTTTTAAGTATGGCATACTTTTCTGTAGACATCCACAAGGGACACCCGAAGAGGGGTGTAATTGTGGTATTTTTTGATCTTTTCCCGGTGTTGATATTCCTTTTTCTGGGATTCTTTGTCTTTATCTCGGGAGGAGTAGGAGAACCCAAATTTTGAGGTCTCTCCTAGTCGAGAGTTTTCCTCCATGTTGATATACTTCTCTGTTCGTTCTTGTACTTTGTTCCGTGGGTTACCTGAAACAGTAGGTTGACCTCGGATGAGATCTTCTATATTGGTCGGAGCTGACATGCCCGGCTGGTGGATGGTAGCCGAAGTGGCTGCATCCGACTTGTTGGACTGATTACACTGCTGATCCTTTGTCACCGGAGGGTGGGGGTACCTGCAAGGGACTCCAATGCTTAAGTTAGCAAGGGTATTAAGTAGGTTTTTAGTAGAATCAGAGTATGAGTTATACCTGGATGCTCCAGTGTATTTATAGTAGTGTGGAGTGACCTTTTTAGATAAGATAAGTTAGTTGTCTTATCTTATCTTATCTTTGGGTGAGGTCATCTTTCCAGGGAACCGCCCTTATCTCTGTAGGCTTGGGCCGCCTTTGGATTTGGGTCGTGTTCCTCTATCTGGGCCCTTTATTGGGCTTTTCTGGCGATTTGGCTGAGCTCCTTGAAAAGAGGTCGGATAGTCTGACTTGAAGAGGTCGGTCGCCTTGTCGCTAAACATCCCGGGTCGGATAGCTCGACCCAGGGTATGAACAGTGCCCCTGCTCGAGCTCGGTCTTTCTTTCTGAGGTCGAGCCTTATTCATAGGACTTCGATCCTTCTCTGGTAAAGCCAAACTCGAGCATTTTGTCGACTTCATCTTTGTAAATTTCTCCTTTTTGAATGTGGAACGTTTTTTTTTCCTTTCTTCTAAAAGCTTGGGCTTTTGCATTAGTGCTGTAGCCTTGGGAATGTGCGAGGGTTTAATACCCTCATTAATTGATTGTTAATGCTTCGTTTATCTTGGCTCTTTTATTTTGAATTTTTCACTCGAGAAACAGTTTTTTCTTTTTTCTGTAACTTCCCCTCTTTTCTCTCTATTTTTCTGTTTCGCCTGAAGCTTGTTTTTCTCTGCGACGCTTTGTCTTGGTACTTTGTTGTTGCTTTGCTCAGGAGACGGTTTCCAAGCTTCGTCGCTCCAGTTTTTCACTTTCTTCAGAATCTTTCTCCAGGTTGGTTCTACTCTCCTGTTGCTTTACTTCTTTCGTCGTTTTACCTTCGGTTTTTTATAAAGTTTCGATTTTTCTCTTGAAGTGCATTCTTGGAGAATCTGAATCTTTTCGTATCACTGTGCGCATGCTTGTTTCACTATTTGGGGATTTTTCTTGCTTTTGAAATGGTCCCTTTGTATTCTCGGGTTCATACTGCTTGTTTTCCTGAAAGATTGTTCCTTTGATGTTTTCCGTCATGCTGATAGCTTTTGGTGATGAATTCCGTAAAAGCTAGCGATTTTTTCTGATGGCTCATTTTGGTTTTCTTCGTGTTGTTTTGCTTTTTCTGGGGAGAATTTATTTCTCTGAAAAAGGTGGCGTCTTTGATGACTTTCTTCTTCATATGCTTTGCTATTTGTTTGCTGATAAGCTGAGACTGTGAATTTGGGAGGTAGCTATTTCGATTCTGTTTGATTTGTAGCTTTCTGGGGATGTTGCGTCTTTGAAAAAGGTTTTTTCTCTGTCTTTGCTGCGAGTTTTATTCGGACGTTAGTCTTGTAGGTTTTCCTAAATCCTTGTTCCCTGACTGCCTCCAAAGGATGCCCCTGGATCTTTTTGGTGTAGGTCCTGGGGTTTCCTTTTATCGCTTGTACTGTGCTAGATTATATTTTTCGAGTTGTTTTGACTTCGTCCGAGATGTTTTTAGTAATCCAATCGAAGGAAGTATACCTCATTCCCCTCCATAACGCAACCGATCAGGACGAGCATGTCGACCGGAATCTCTGTAAAGTGGGTGGTCGGCATGACGTAATGGGCAACGATCTACTGCCACGTCCTAGCCTCCCTAGAAAGATGAGTAAACAGCATCCCCTTGGGCTTCCTGTTGTCAGCGTCCTAATGAGGGAAAAATGATTCCACACAAAACTCACCGGCAAGTGTACCTGGTCGCATCAAGTAGTAATAACTCACAAAAGTGAGGTCGATCCCACAGGGATTGATGAATTGAGCAATTTTAGTTAGGTGATGAATTTAGTTAGTGAATTGAGTGATTTTGAATGATTTTGATTGACAGAAGCTAAATTGCAAGTAAATAGAAGTGCAGAATGTAAATTGAGTAGAAAAATAAAGTGCAGAAAGTGGATTGACTGAATCTGAAAGTGCAAAAAAATTAAATTGCATGAAACTTAGAGTTCAAGAAAGTAAATGAACTAAAACTTTAATTGCAAGAAAAGTAAATTGCAGAAACTTAAAGTGAAAAAATATAAATTGCTGAATCTAAATTGCTGAGATATGTAAATTGCTTGAAGAGTAAAAGAATTTGGGTGCTGGGACTTGGAATTGAACAAGGAATTGCAAACTAAAGTAAATCAGAATGCTCTGAGATGCAGGACTTCAGATCTTGATCTCAGTAACAGGAACAGAAATGGAAAATTGCTTCAAGAAATAAAACAGCAAGAGAATTTGAGTCAATTATGAAATCCTTAAAGAGAAATTGAAGATCGAAGAAGAGCAATGAGGTTAGAAAGTAGATCTAACTCTCAATTACTCTCTAGATCAAGCAAAAAATAAATTGCAGAACAAAATGAAATTTAAAACAGAAGAGAAAATTTAGATCCAATTCTTAGAACAATTGAGAAGAAGAATAAAAGATGATTTTCAGATTTTGAATCAATGAAGCTCTTCAATCTCAATTCAAATTCCAAGAACAGATTGCAGATGTTGCAGAAGAAAGGAAAATGCAGAAAGAAAACTAGATCCAAATTCCCAAATTCCAATTTCAAAACAATTGAAAATTAAAAGTGAAAACTATAAATGAGCTAAAGGTAAAACTAAAAATGAGCAAAAGGTTGTTTACAAATCCAACTTAATCCTATTTATACACTTTCTATTTTGATCTTCAAAGCTTGGAGTGAGCCCTTTTGATTTGTGAAGAAATGGATCCAAGATGGCTTGGTTCAATTTTTAGTTGGAGGCCTGCTCCAGTGGAGTGCTCCGCTCAGTTTTGTGAGCGTTGTGCTCACTTTCCTTGGTGAAGCATGCTCACTAGCGCTCACTAAGTGAGCACTGCGCTCAAATAATGAGCGCTATGTCTAGTGTTGATGCGTGGTTCCCCCTTCGAGCCTTGGTTAACACCTTTTTGCATGATGTGGTTCCTTTATTTACTTGGTTGAGAGCTCGAAAATGCTCACTTCTTTTGAGCATAGTGCTCACTTCTTTGAGCGCCATTTGAGCGCTCCTTGCCTTCCTTGGTTTGATGCACGACAATGCTCACTAGAGTGAGCATAGCTGGTGCACGAAATTGTGATCTCAACGGTGCCAAAAACTTAGTACGCACGTTCATAGTCTCAATTCTTTTTCAGAACTCCGCACAACTAACCAGCAAGTACACTGGGTCGTCCAAGTAATAAACCTTACGTGAGTAAGGGTCGATCCCACCGAGATTGTCGGCTTGAAGCAAGCTGTGGTCATCTTGTAAATCTCAGTCAGGCAGATTCAAACGGTTATGAGGTTTTGATAATTAAAATGTAAATAAAATATAAAATAAGATAGAAATACTTATGTAATTCATTGGTGAAAATTTCAGATAAGCGTATGGAGATGCTTTGCTCCTTCTGAATCTCTGCTTTCCTACTGCCTTCATTCAATCATTCATACTCCTTTCCATGGCAAGCTTTATGTTGGGGGATCACCGTTGTCAATGGCTACCATCCGTCTTCTCAGTAAAAATGGTCCAAATGCTCTGTCACCGCACGGCTAATCATCTGTCAGTTCTCGATCATGTTGGAATAGGATCCATTGATCCTTTTGCGTGTGTCACTACTGATGACATGTCACCATGTCATGTTTTTCTATGCTTTTTCATACAAGAAAATAATGATTTTTGCCTAAATATTGAATGCTTTTGTACTTAATTGATATATTTCTTTGATCTTTTAATTTTATAAATCATGTAGGAAATAAGAAGAAAAAGAAGCAAAGAAGCACAAAATAAGCTAAAAAGGGGAAAAAAAGAGCTTTGGGGAACACTTTGAAGTTGGAGCACACTTTGGAGCCTTAGGCCACGCTTTTAAAAGCGTGGCCCATGACCAAATAAAAGGAAAATAGGCAATCAGCATACAAAGCTCAGCTCTCCAAGTGAGCTGAGCATTACCCTGATGCAAAGATGAGCTTGGAAGCAAAATTTTCGCTAAGTTAAAATCTGGGCGCTCACAGCATGACCATGCCTTCTTCAAAGGGCTATAACTTGAGCTACAGATGCCCGATTGATGTGCTTCCAGTTGCGTTGGAAAGCTGACATTCAGAGCTTTCCAATGATATATGGCAACCCATATTTGGCATGAAATTAAGGCACGAACGAAATGCATCTTTAAGGGCTAAAAATAAGCAAAAATAGACCAAAGTGCAACCACCAAGATTCGAAGAGGGAGCCTCACTCCAAGACAAAGAGGCGCTTCTAATAGCGCTCACTTAGAGAGCGCTGTGCTCTCTTGGAGAGCTTTGTCGTGTTTTTCTTCATGAAAAATCAAGGAAAATTGCTCCCCAAATGGTTTCACCAAGGCTTGAACTTGGGACCTCCCCTTGGAAGCTCCAATGCTCAGCTCACTTGGAGAGCTGAGCGCTACTCATGGTGCATCCCACAACCATTTGACACGGACCAAGAGTGGAGCGCGCAACATGTGACACGGTCAGGGAGCAAGACATGCGCACAAGGCCCCAATGCTCAGCTCACAAGCCTGGGAGAAATTTTCACATGGGCCAAAATTCAATTAAAATTCTCGTTGAACACAATTCTTCATCAATTGAACCAAGGTCATCCAGACCCACTCTTTCTCAAATCCAAAGCAAGCTAAGCCCATTATCATCACTCAAAGGCACAAGGATCAATTAGATTAGGAATTTCATTCAATTGTAATTTGTTTTTCATTTCATATTCATTTTCATTTTGTAAAGCCTATATAAGGCATCATTTTCATCTTTGTTAGGGGGAGCTTGATCAGAAAAGAGGCTAGGTCCAATAGGGAGTTGTGCACTCTTTAGTTTTCATTTTGCTTTCTTTCTTAGTTTTCTTCTCTGTTTTGAATTTTTGGATTGAGATTGGAAGGAATTCTGTTTTCATTCTCCATCTGCAATTTACTCATCCATTTTCATTTTGCAATTGTTCTTGTTGGATCAAGGAAGGATTTGAGATCTAGACTTGTTTTCTAGTCTCTTTCACTCCTGAGTTCTTGAACCACTTTTAAATTACTGCAAATTAAGCACTGCTTTTCTATTTTGAATTCTTCAAGCAATTTCCCTTTTCTGTTTTGATCTGTTGCATGATTTTGCACCTTTTACTTCTATGTTTGATTGCTATTTACACTTTCCTGTTGAATTTTAATTTCCAGCACCCACTCCCCTTTATATTTCATGCAATTTACATTTCTTGTCATTTAAGATTCTTGTAATTTACATTTGTTGCTCTTTAAGTTTCTGTCCAATATTACTTTCTGCACTTTAATTCTTCTTGTCATTTACTTTCTGTTGTTTCAATTGTCACTCAAATCACTCAATGTTAGCTTGACTAAACTAATCACCCACTAAAGTTCTTCACCACAACACATCCATGTCCCCAAAACTACTCTCAACCTTCATCTCTTGAACCAGCAGATGAGGATTACCTTCAAGCCATTAAAATACATAGAAATCTCGTGGAAAGATACACACAACCCCAATCCTGGAAAGAAATCCTTTTCAAGAAGATGAATGGGCCCTTAGAGCAAACAAGGGGGAACTTAGAACCATCAAACAGTGAGGATGAAGACCAAATTGTGAGTGAGAAAGTGGAAAAACAAGAACAAAAGGTCCCTGTTGCAAGTGAAATTACAATAAAGGATGAGGGACATGAGCCAAGGATTTTATATTCACAGAAGCTAATTGAGGTGATAGAGGAACATGAAATTTCCCTCCCAAAAGAATTAATGGAAAATCATGAAGAAGAAATGGAGGAAGATACTCAAAAGAATTCACACTCAAGTGAAGTAGAGAAGTGCACAGAGGAAGAGCTCAGGGAACCACCAATACAAGAGGCTCTTGATGAAAAGAAGACTCCAACAATCACACAACCACCAAAACTTGGATTCAAGGAAGTGAAGGCAATTAACAAAAGCACCAAGAAGAGTACATTTTGTGAAATCTTTTGAAAATCGTGAAAACCTTGAAGAAGCAAATACAATTAAAGCAAGAAAAGAAAAAGGGAAAGAATGAGAAAGCTGAAGGCTCTGAGTACCTTAATTTTATAAATCATGTAGAAAATAAGAAGAAAAAGAAGCAAAGAAGCACAAAATAAGCTAAAAAGGAGAAAAAAAGAGCTTTGGGGAACACTTTGAAGTTGGAGCACACTTTGGAGCCTTAGGCCACGCTTTTTAAAGCGTGGCCCATGACCAAATAAAAGGAAAATAGGCAATCAGCATACAAAGCTCAGCTCTCCAAGTGAGCTGAGCATTACCCTGATGCAAAGATGAACTTGGAAGCAAAATTTTCGCTAAGTTAAAATCTGGGCGCTCACAACATGACCATGCCTTCTTCAAAGGGCTATAACTTGAGCTACAAATGTCCGATTGATGTGCTTTTAGTTGCGTTAGAAAGCTGACATTCAGAGCTTTCCAACGATGTATGGCAACACATATTTGGCATGAAATTGAGGTACGAACGAAATGCATCTTTAAGGGCTAAAAATACGCAAAAATAGACCAAAGTGCAACCACCAAGATTCGAAGAGGGAGCCTCACTCCAAGACAAAGAGGCGCTTCTAATAGCGCTCACTTAGAGAGCGTTGTGCTCACTTGGAGAGCTTTGTCGTGTTTTTCTTCATGAAAAATCAAGGAAAATTGCTCCCCAAATGCTTTCACCAAGGCTTGAACTTGGGACCTCCCCTTGGAATCTCCAATGCTCAGCTCACTTGGAGAGCTGAGCGCTACTCATGGTGCATCCCACAACCATTTGACACGGACCAAGAGTAGAGCGTGCAACATGTGACACGGTCAGGGAGCAAGACATGCGCACAAGGCCCCAATGCTCAGCTCACCTTGTGAGCTGAGCATCCTCCTGGGAGAAATTTTCACATGGGCCAAAATTCAATTAAAATTCTCGTTGAACACAATTCTTCATCAATTGAACCAAGGTCATCCAGACCCACTCTTTCTCAAATCCAAAGCAAGCTAAGCCCATTATCATCACTTTTTTGGATTGAGATTGGAAGGAATTCTGTTTTCATTCTCCATCTGCAACTTCTCTTGTTCCTCTTCTGCAATTTACTCTTCCATTTTCATTTTGCAATTGTTCTTGTTGGATCAAGGAAGGATTTGAGATCTAGACTTGTTTTCTAGTCTCTTTCACTCCTGAGATCTTGAACCACTTTTAAATTGCTACAAATTAAGCACTGCTTTTCTATTTTGAATTCTTCAAGCAATTTCCCTTTTCTGTTTTGATCTATTGCATGATTTTGCACCTTTTACTTCTATGTTTGATTGCTATTTACACTTTCCTGTTGAATTTTAATTTCCAGCACCCACTCCCCTTTATATTTCATGCAATTTACGTTTCTTGTCATTTAAGATTCTTGCAATTTACATTTCTTGCTCTTTAAGTTTCTGTCCAATATTACTTTCTGCACTTTAATTCTTCTTGTCATTTACTTTTTGTTGTTTCAATTGTCACTCAAATCACTCAATGTTAGCTTGACTAAACTAATCACCCACTAAAGTTGCTTGATCCATCAATCCCTGTGGGATCGACCTCACTCTAAGTGAGTTTTACTACTTGATGCGACCCGGTACACTTGCCGGTGAGTTTTTGGTGTTTTGGAAAATTCAGTTTTCCACAAAAATACCATCAACTACGCCCAACACTCGTGAGTTTGAAGCTTGTCACAGTCATCCCTTCCCATATCCTACTCGGAATACCACAGATAAGGTTTAGACTTTCCGGATCTCAAGAATGGCCGCCAATAATTCTAGCCTATTCCACGAAGACTCTGATCGTGAACCAGGAGGCTAAGAGATACACACTCAAGCTATTGTAGATAGAACGGAAGTGGTTGTCAGGCACGCGTTCATAGGTGAGAATGATGATGAGTGTCACGGATTATCACATTCATCAGGTTGAAGTTCGAGTGAATATCTTGGAATAAGAATAAGCTTGAATTGAACAGAAAAACAATAGTACTTTGCATTAATTCATGAGGAACAGCAGAGCTCCACACCTTCATCTATGGGGTGTAGAAACTCTACCATTGAAAATACATAAGTGATAATGGTGTTCATTGGCTTTTGCCCCAGAGAGGGAACCAGAATGACCAAGACCTCTAATACAATAGTAAAAAGTCCTATTTATACTAAACTAGTTACTAGGGTTTACAGAGATAAGTAAATGATGTAGAAATCCACTTCGGGGGCCCACTTGGTGTGTGCTTGGGCTGAGCATTGAGCTTTACACGTGTAGAGACTTCTCTTGGAGTTAAACGCCAGGTTGCAGCCTGTTTGTGGCGTTAAACTCAGGTTTGTAACCTGCTTCTGGCGTTTAACTTCAGAATAGGGGAGGAAGTTGGCGTTTGAATGCCAGTTTGCGTCGTCAAAACTCGGGCAAAGTATGGACTATTATATATTGCTGGAAAGCCCTGGATGTCTACTTTCTAACGCAATTAAGAGCGCGCCAATTGGGTATCTGTAGCACGAAAAAATCCACTTCGAGTGCAGGGAGGTCTCAGAATCCAACAGCATCTACAGTCCTTTTTCAGCCTCTGAATCAGATTTTGCTCAGGTCCCTCAATTTCAGCCAGAAAATACATGAAATCACAGAAAAACACACAAACTCATAGTAAAGTCCAGAAATGTGAATTTTTCATAAAAACTAACAAAAACATAGTAAAAACTAATTAAATTATACTAAAAACTACCTAAAAACAATGCCAAAAAGCGTATAAATTATCCGCTCATCAATAGCTCTCACTTAATTGAGCACCAGCCTTGTCTTGGCCTTGCTTCCTTTGCTGAAGAGCACGCAAATGCTCACTAGAGTGAGCATAGCACTCACTTAATTGAGTGGCCGCCTTGGATGCTGGTCTTTGTTTCCAAGCTTAGCATTGCCTTAATGAATTGCCACGCTTTGGTAATGCAACGCTTTCCTGGTTCTTTCTTTTCTTCATCATTTCTTCACCTGCAAGCAACCACACAAACATGTTAAAGTATCACTAAATTCACAAGGTTTCTAATTCATTCACAAAATCAACTAATTCTAGCTTAAACCCTATGATTTTGTGTTAAATAAATGATGGTTGATTGATTTAACATAATCATGAAAATCCACTCCAAGTCACTTACTTATTGTGCAAGAAAGTGCATAAAACCTAATGAAACAAGTGAAAAATATTTGAAAAGCTAGCATAAGATGACTTGTCATCACAAAACCAAACTTAAATCTTGCTTGTCCCCAAGCAAGCACTAAACATGAGAAGAAATGAAGTGAGACAGAGAAGTATATAGGTCCTTATTTAGCAGATAATATAACTTGATTCATGGGGTTTTATGCAAACAAATGTAGCTCAATTATTCCTTGTTGTCTGATATAAAATGTTACTTTGAAGATTTACTAGAGTTGCTGCTATAATACCTTGCTCTTTGATTGATCCCTGTTAGCTTTTTCTTTCTTTCTTTTGCTTAGAAAGCTTATTTCTTAATGAAAGCTTGGTGACAAGTGTTGCAGCAGCCTTTTGGCTCAATTTTTGCTCAACACTTCTTTACCACAGACACTTGGCTCACAAATTCTTCCTAGGAACATTGATGCCCATCATCTCTTTGGATCACTAAATGTTTTGTAACTAGGTTGCTCTTGATAGTGGACTTTCGGTTGATAATCCCGGATTAGTTAATCCAAGTTACCATTTAAAATACTCCTTATAACCTAATTGTCCAAGCATATCCTAGTACAAGAAGCATCACAGGCATATGTCCTAAGGTCCAAGCTATTGGTGTCTAGCCTTATTGTTTGTTTCTTTTCCAATTCTTGGCTTTTCTTTTCTTTTTCTTTCTTACTTTGCTTTATTCTCAAGGGATGTTCATTAATAAAAGGCTCTTATAGCAACAACTTAATTCACACTACAAAAAGCATTCTACTATGCAGCTTTTATTATTAAGCTTATCATTAAATCAAGCAAGCACTACCACTGAACTTCATTCTAATTCCTTCAACATTGGACATTTACTCTATGTCAAACATTTTTCTTTTATTCATGCATAAGGGAACAAAACAGAATTTAGCAGATGAGCAATAACAAGTATAATGCAAATCCTAACAAGAAAACTACTCAAGATATGAAAATGCAAAACATAAAACAATTGGAGGCGTATCATATTTCAGATATGCATCATCCTTATTTGATAAAAACTATGAAAAGAACTCCACCACCTCTAGTTGTCGTGCTCTTTCCCCTTGCTTTTTTCTCCTTTCTACTTCTTCTTCTTTCTTTCTTGGGGTTCTTCAACAGGGCACCTTCTATCCCAAATCTGGTCTACCTGATCCAAGAGCCCCGCATCTTTCAACCCTTGTTGCATGTGTGCTGTTTGTTTATTGGTCAATGCTCTCTGATGATCAATCAACTCTTGGCATTGCTCAAATGGCTTGATCTGTTGGTTAAATGTTGGCATGCTATGGACTACATAGTCCAACTTTACTTGAGTTGCTATATCGTACTCCATTCTATCCACAAACCTATGCTCTCCAATTGTATGATATATATTTTTCCATTGGTAGAGATTTTGGGTGTACTCCTCGTACTTGGCCTGTCGTAGGAACAATCCATTAACTGATTCTTGAACGTTTACTAATTGTTCCTTTTGCCCCCCAAGAATTCTTGCTTGAAACTCCCTTTGTTGTTCCAACATCTGGAGCTGGAAGTTGTCTTGCTTGTCCATCATGTGCTACTACCAATGCAGTTATTGTTCACGATCCTTTAAATATTTCTCTTGCTATTGCAAGTATAGCTCTTGTTGCCTCAAATATTGCTCCTGTGCTCTCAAGTGTTGTTGAGACATTTCTTCAATGGCTTTTTGCATTTGGCTTAGATCCATTGCACCAGGAGCTTGTTCTTCCTCCACTTGTGGTCTCCTTCTTCCACCTTAAGTCCTTTCTTCCTCTTGGTTGTCAGCATCAGTGGCACTTTCCATTCTTTGCCTTGTAATCACCCTGCTTCCTTTTACCTTCTCTGTATCTTCATCCTTAAAAAGTACCCCAGCCCTATTGCACAGCTTCAGAATAGTGCTTGGGTGACCAAGCCTTCTTTTGCCTGTACCCTCAGCTATCTTCTGAATGCTATCTGCTATGAGCCGTGGGATGTTGATTTCTCCTCCCCTCAAGATGCAATACGTCAAGATGGCTCTCTCGATTGTGACTCATGAGGTATTCACAGTAGGGAGTATAGATCTCCTCACTATCTCATACCACCCTTTGGCTTCAGGTATGAGATCTATTCTTTTCAAGTGGCTTGGAACTCCCTCTAAGTCCCTTTTCCAGTCTCTTCCTTCAAAGCATAACCCATGTAATATCTCATCAGGGTCATTCTCACCCTGTAGTCTTTCCTCAAAGCTAAGTTCTCCATAGGTTATTACTCTCAACTGTAGGACTCTCATAATGGTGGTGGGCTAAAATCCACCTCAACACCCCTGACATAGCTCTTATAAGGAGGGCTGTCCTTGCCTGTCTTCATAGCATTTGCATAGAATTCCCTAATCATGACTGTACTGATGTCTGTGAGAGGCTCACACAAAAGTTTCCATCTCCCCTCTGCGGTGATTCTCCTCATGATAGGATACTCTCCATCATGAAGTCTAAAGCCCATCTCTGGAATGATGTGCTTCGATTCCATGACCCTATGATACCTTGATTCATAAAACTGAGATTTAAATTTCCTTGTATGATAATTTGATGGTTCGGCTACAGCTGGTTCTTTTCCCTTCCTTCTTTTGAAACTTGATGAAGCCTTGAATTTGGATAGAAGGTGGGAAAAGAAAGAGAATGAGCCCTGCTTAAGGTACGGCTTTAAGATGGAGAGGGGACGATGTTGGGTATTATGTGTTGTCTTTTGGTTGAAGAGGGTTTGCTGTAACATGTTTGAGAGGAAGGTGTAAATGAAACAAAGGCAACTAGGTGCAGAAGTCTTGTATGAGTAGAGAGGGGATATGTGAGCTAGGAAGTGCTGCTGCCAATGTATAGCCAAGGCATGAATCATTGAAACAAAACCACAAGGGGGGGGGAGGGGGTTCGGTTAAGCAAAAATGAAGGGTGTAGATTGAGTCAAGCATTGTAGAAAGCTTATAGCATGGACGGCTTGCATGCAAAGATGAAGGAGGACAAGGATTGCTCCCCCATTGGGTGCATGTGGTTCGGCATCCAAGGTATTCAAGCATGCAGATTTTGTCTCCAAGAAAGCACCATTTCCTAGGCACATGTGACTCTCTTTTCATCTTGTGACAACCGTGCATGCTCCCTTTTGTCTTCTTCTCAATCTCCCTTGTACATATACAATTAAATCAAGGCAATGGTAAGCTTAAGGTTTGAAGTACGGTGGTGTAGTGCCAAGCAATAAAGAAAAACAAAATTCTACATGTTCCTTATTTATCAATAAACAATTATGCTCCTTAGATTTTGGACAGAATTTGGTGGACACCAAACATGTTCTCTGCTAAAGGATCCATATAAAACTCAAAGAGTATTTGCCCTAATTGGTACATTCATTATAAGGAACATTTTATTTTCTACCATAATACCATAAACTCAAAAAATATGAAGCAATGTATGGTTCATCTATTCATAAATTTGATCCTTTGAGCAAAAATGATTTTTCTGAAATTCACTGCATATGTAGACACCAAACTTAATGTTTGGCTATATACTTCAACAAAATGAATGAGTATACATCCTAAGATGGTTATATGATCAATCATTCTTGAAAAGCTATTTTAAAGTGCCTTTAGGCACACCAAACTTAGGAGTCAAGCATATGCTCAAAAATGATATGTGCAATTATCAAATTCTACTCATGAGATCTCAAATTTATGCTAGAAAAACCAGTGATTATTGAAACAAAAATAACAGTAAGAACATTAAATCATGGACTGCCTCCCATGGAGTGCTCTTTTATTGTCACTAGCTTGACATTGGTCCCTTATTAGGGTGGTTGATGATTATGGTGCCTCAATTTGTCTCCTCTCACTGTGAGGTTTCTTCCTGTACGTTGATGGTCAATCTCTACATGCTCCCATGAGAGTACCTTGTTGATGGTGTAGTAATCATCAGTCTGTTGATTTGTCCCCAACTGTTGGTAAATTAGCTGCACTGTATCTCCCTTTGAAAATCCTTCAGTTGGGATTTTTTTGTTTTTCCACCATTTTGGAGCCTTTTTCTTGCTTTTCTCTCCCTTTTTTGGTGATCCTTCTGCTTTGACAGTGGGCTATATTTTGGGATCTGTCTTCTTAGTGGCCAACACCTCACTTTCTTCTTGCTTTCTCTCCTCATTCTGTACAGTCTCATTCTCCTTTTGTCCTGCTTTGCTGCTTGTCTCTTGCTTTGGAAGAGAACTAATGAGTATCTCGTTGGATTCTTCCTTCCAATGCAAGTCTTCTCTGTCATCCTTCATGCAATCTTCCTTTTCATTAGTATGCTGTGTTTCTGGAAAGACATTCAGAGTAATGCTCTCATCATGTACCCTTAGGGTCAGTTCTCCTTATTCAACATCTATGATGGCCCTTGCTGTGGCCATGAACGGTCTTCCCAAGATAATAGAGTCACTCCCTTCTTCTCCTAGGTCCAGGATCACAAAATCTGCTGGGAATATGAATTTCTCTACTCGAACCAGGAGATTTTTTAATCACTCATTTGGGAAGTACTAGTGACTTATCCACAAGCTCCAACGACATCTGTGTAGGCTTTACTTCCTCTATACATAGCCTTCTCATCATAGGATAGGGCATTAGATTGATGCTGGCTCTTAAATCGCACAGTGCCTTATCAATGGTTATATTACCAATGGTACAAGGCAAGAAGAAGCTTCCAGGGTCTTTTAGTTTTGGTGGGAGACCTCTTTAAATTATAGCACTGCACTCTTGTGTTAGGATGATGGTTTCCTTCTCATGCCATCTTCTCTTTTTGTTAATGAGCTCTTTCAAGAACTTTGCATATAGAGGCATCTGCTCTAATGCTTCAGCAAGTGGAATATTGATTTTCACCTTCTTGAAGACTTCAAGGAACCTGGGAAAGTGTTGATCCTTGATCTCCTTGTTGAACCTTTGAGGATATGGCAGAGGAGGTGTGAAAGCCTTCACCACCTGCCTCTATTCTTGTGATGATTCTTCCATTACTTGTTTCCCTTTCCTTTGAAGCTTGTAGCTGCTCATCTTTCTCTTTAAGCTACTCTTGGTCCTTCTTGTTGAGTATAGCTTCATCCTTACTGTTGGCCTCATCATTCTCAACTGGCCTCTTGCTGGTTTCTTTATTATTCACCAAGGTCTTTTCACTCCTTAATTGGATTGCTTTGCATTCTTATTTCAGCTGGTTGGTTGATAAACCACCATTTTATGGTTTATCTTGTGCTCAATTGACTGGTTTTTATCAACTCTTTACCCACTTATTCATACTATTTGCATGGTTTTACATTTGCCTTCCTAATTATGTGCTTTGATTGAAAACATGCTTCTTTGGCCTTAAGTTCCCTATGTTTAATCCTCTCTTATTACCATTAGATGCCTTGATATGTGTGTTAAGTGATTTCAGAGATTACAGGGCAGGAATGGCTCAGAGGATGGAAAGGAAGCATGCAAAAGTGGAAGGAATACAAGAAGTTGGAGAAATTGCTAAGCTGTCCAGCCTGACCTCTTCGCACTTAAACAGCTATAACATTAGCTACAGAGGTCCAAATGATGCGGTTCTAGTTGTGTTGGAAAGCTAACGTCTGGGGCTTCGATTTAATATATAATATTCCATAGTTTCTCTGATGATAGGTGACGCGAATGTACGCTCCACATGGACGCGTCGCAGTGACGAAAAATCAGCGTGTATGAATTCGCAACCAGCGAATTCTGGGCTGTTTCTGACCCAGTTCTCGGCACAGAAAACACAGATTAGAGGCTATAAAGTAGGGGAATGCATTCATTCATAATCATGCTTTTCATAATTCACTTTTCATAATTTAGATGTAGTTTTTAGAGAGAGAGGTTCTCTCCTCTCTCTTAGGTTTTAGGATTAGGATTCCTCTTAAAGGATTTAGGATTCAACTCTTCATCAGGTTCAATATTTCTTTTACTTTATATTTATCTCTTATTTTCAGATACTTTAATGCTTTTATTAGTTATGTTGCCTAATTGGCTTATGAACTTTTCCATGTTAAGATTTGAATATTTTATTTAATATAATTGAGGTATTTCAGATTTATCACTTCTTCTATTGTTTGTTATTAATTAATGTTCTAAGTTGGATCCTAACTTGATTTTAGAGTTAATTGATATTTGGAGACCCTTGAGTTGAATTACTCAAGAGTTAAATTGTAATTGGGTTTATCGTTAGAAGTAGACTTCCAACTTACTTGACTTTCTTTTACTTTACTTGGTAAAGGATAACTAAGTAGAAGTAACCTTCAATTGTTAATTAATCTTGAGAAAAATCCAATAAGGATAGAACTTTCGGTTAATCTCTCTTAATCAAGGCTTTTTATTTAATTACATAAAATCTCTTATTTATTTTTACTGCTTTAATTTATAAATATACCTGTGCTCATTGCCCAAACTCCAAAACCCCAATTTACAAACTCATAACCAATAATAAGAACATACTTCCCAGCAATTCCTTGAGAAGACGACCCGAGGTTTAAATACTCGGTTATCAATTTTAAAGGGGTTTGTTACTTGTGACAACCAAAACGTTTGTAAGAAAGGTTGATTGCTTGGTTTAGTAACTATACTCTGATGGGATATTTTCGCGGAGAAACAAATTTCTCCAAGACACCCAAATCTAACCGGCAAGTGCACCGGGTCGCATCAAGTAATAATAACTCACGGGAGTGAGGTCGATCCCACAGGGATTGAAGGATTGAGCAATTTTAGTTTGGTGGTTGATTTAGTCAAGCGAATCAAGATTTGGTTGAGAAATTTGTGATTTGCAGAATTTAAATTGCATAGAAAGTAAAGGGAATGGGCAATTGGCATGAAATTAAAGAGAGTTGAAATTTAAAGTGATGAATCTTAAAGAACAAGAAATTAAATGGCAGAAACTTAGAACGCAAGAAATGTAAATTGCAGAATCTTAAAGTGCAGGAAATGTAAATGGCTTGAATTGTAAAGGGAATTGGGAGTTGGATTTGCAGGAATTAAACAAGGGAAATTAGAATTCAACAAGCAGAGGAATAGAAGAACACTTGGATTGAATCAGATCTAGAAACAGAATTGTAAATGAGCATGAAAACAGTAAACAGGGAATGGGAAATCCGGATCTCAGGACCCAAGAGACTAGAAAACCAAGTATAGATCTCAATGCCTTCCTAGATCCAACAAGAACAATTGCAAAGGAAATTGTAAATTGCAAAGAAAGTAGATGAAGCACAATTAACCGAAACTGAAATTCAATTAAGCAGAAAATTAAACAAGATTCCAAGGTGAGATTGAAACAGAATTTCTTCAATTCTCCACCCAAAATCCAAGACAAGAAAAGTAAAGAGTGCTGGGCATGAACAAGGAAGAAGAGAGATCAATTCTCGTCCCAAATTCTCTTGAATTAAAACAACAATGCTAAGAAATGTAAAAGTGAGCTCTCAATCAAACCAGAAAAGAAAAGCTCTCTGAAAACTCAAAGGGAAGCTCCCATAAAACTTAAATTCTAATCTATTTATACACTTTCTTCAAATGGTCTTCAAGCCTTCAATTGGGCCTGATGACAAGTCATCTTAGCCTAGTTTCACTAGTCTTTTTCTTTTGTTTTCACTTGAATTGTGCACTTTCTTAAGCTACAAGTAAGTTGATTTGGGTAGATTTTCATGTTTCCTTTGATTTAATCAACCATGTATGAATTCATGCTATTTCATGAGGTTTTATGCTATAATTGTCATATATTATGAAAGAATGAATATCTCATGATTTTGAGCATAGCTTTGATTGATGAATCTTGAAGGAATGAAGGCAGTAATGAATCAAAGCAAACAGCTACATCAGCAAACTCAGCAACAATTGGAGTCAATGGCTAGACAACTTGATTTTCTCCATTCCTCTACAGTGAATGCACAGTTCCCACCATGGAAGCCACATTCTTATCTAAGAATGAGGGAACCTCAACATCAGGAACCAAGGA
>NC_029789.2:83788975-83793949 GCF_000816755.2 Arachis ipaensis | reverse complement strand
GTGATTTTCTTTCTCATCTTGTGGTTCTGAAGCATAGCTCCATGAATTGGAGTGCCCAGAATTTGAAGTTTCTTGGTGATATCCCCAGCCATTATTAGAGATTGGTGATGGTGGTTGATATCCCATAGAATTTGTTTGATCATAAGATGAGTTGAACTCCATTTGAGTTTTGTAATGTGATAATTATAGCATAAAACCTCATGAAATAGCATGAATTCACACATGGTTGATTAAATCAAAGGAAGCATGAAAATCTACCCAATTGGCTTGCTTATGGCTCAAGAAAGTGCATAAAACATATTGAAAACAAATGAAAAAGAATAGTTAAAATAGGCTAATTGGGATTGAACCGGATATGAAGCAGAAAAGTAAATGAACGTAGAAGGCAGTAAACAGAGAAGTGAAATGAGAAATTCAGATCTCAGGTCCCAGAGACTAGAAAACCAAGTCTAGATCTCAATGCCTTCCTAGATCCAACAAGAACAATTGCAAGGAAATTGTAAATTGCAAGGAAAATAGATGAAGAGCAATTAACTGGAAATGAAATTCAATTAGCAGTAAAGAAACAGAGATCCAAGATTGAGATTGAAACAGAATTTCTTCAATTCTCCAATCCAAGATTCAAGACAAGTGTAAAATGAAATTGAAAGCAATGAAAGCAAAGAAATTAAAGTTCACTAAATAACAAAAGCTCTCCGAAAACTATTATGAAAATTCCAAAAGAAAGCTCTGCGAAGAACTTGAATTCTATCCTATTTATACACTTTCTTCCAATGATCTTCAAGCCTTGAGTTGGGCCTTTGCTCTTGGTGGAATTGGGTTGAAAGAGGCCATGGTTGATTGCTCTTGAAGTTTGAAGAAGAACCAAAGTGAACCAATTGAACCGGTTTTTGAAAAGTTAGCCCCAACGTTAGCCCCTAACTTTTGGACTAACGTTGGCACATGAAAATTACTCCCTGGGCATCAAAAGTTTGTGCCAACGTTAGCCCCTAACTTTGTGGCTAACGTTGGCACATGAAAATTACTCCCTGGGCACCAAAAGTTTGCGCCAACATTAGCCCCAAACTTTGTGGCTAACGTTGGCATGAGAAAAACACTCCCTGGGCACCAAAAGTTTGCGCCAACGTTAGCCTCTAACTTTTGGACTAACGTTGGCACATGAAAAACACAAAGGGGGAGCAAAAGTTTGCGCCAACGTTAGCCCCTAACTTTTGGGCTAACGTTGGCGCCATAAGTGCACTAAGGAAGGCCAACGTTGGAGCAAAATTTAGACCCCTAACTTTTGCACCAACGTGGGTATCAGCAAAATATGGGGGTTGATATGAAAAGTTGGACCAAAAGTTAGACCCTAACTTTTGCTCCAACTTTTACTCAAACTTTTGCAAAACTCCAACCCGGTTCATTTGGTTCACTTTGGTTCTTCTCCAAACTCCAAGAGCAATCAACCAAGGCCTCTTTCAACCCAATTCCACCAAGAGCAAAGGCCCAACTCAAGGCTTGAAGATCATTTGAAGAAAGTGTATAAATAGGATAGAATTCAAGTTCTTCGGGGAGCTTTCCCTTTGAATTTTCATAATAGTTTTCGGAGAGCTTTGGATATTGAGTGATCTATAATTTCTTAGTTTCGGGGAAGGAGAATTCCATTCTCTTCCTCTGAGTTTTATTGCTTTCAATTTCAATTACAACTGTCTTGGATCTTAGGTTGAAGAATTGAAGAAATTCTGTTTCAATCTCATCCTTGGATCTCTCTGCTTTATTTACTGCTTNNNNACAATTATAGCATAAAACCTCATGAAATTGCATTAATTCATACATGGTTGATTAAATCAAAGGAATCATGAAAATCTACCCAATTGGCTTGCTTATGGCTCAAGAAAGTTCATAATTCAATTGAAAACAAAAGAAAAAGGCTAGTGAAACTAGGCTAAGATGACTTGTCATCACAACACCAAACTTAAAGCTTGCTTGTCCCCAAGCAAGAAAAGATTTATTGAGAAGAAAGGATGAAATGGAAGAGGATTTTCATGCTAGCAGAGTATTATTGATAGTTCATGGGGTTTTGTGTGGATATGCAAATACTCACTTCTTATTGACTCCTAGGCCTAGAAAGTCTCCTTCAAGCTTCAAGTAACATACTGCTATGACCTCTCATTATTCCTTTATCCTTGGCTATTATTTTGTTCATAAGCTTTATTTGAGTGTCATGTGTAGCAAGTTCATTTTCTTTTCTTTATACTTGACACATTATTCACTATAGACACTTGGCTCACATTCCTTCTTAGAACATTGATGCCCAGCACCTCTTTGGGCTGCTAAATGCCTTGTAGTTAGGTTGCTCTTGATAGTGGACTTTCAGCTGATGATCCCGGGTTAGTTAACCCAAGTCACCAAGTGTTGATGCACTCCAAAGAGCTTAATAATCCAAGCAGATCCTAGTACAAAGACACCACAGGCATATATTCTAAGGTTCAAGCTATTGGTGTCTAGCTTTGTTTCTTTTTGTTTTTCTTTTGTTCTGTTGCCATTTTTGGCTTTTCTTCTCTCTTTTTGTTTTTGTTTTTCTTTTCAACCAAGGACTTTTATTTGATTGAGATTCATAGACAGTAGCTACTTTTTACTTAAAAGGAGACAGTCTAGTTCTTTTATTCACTAAAAGTGAGCTATCATACAGTCACACATACATACCACCACTTACTATTATTGTACTTCTAGCTAACAAAGAACTATCTTACTTCACATTCCAAACATTTCTTTTATTGAATTAAAGATGCAGGGGACAAAGCATGCAGTTAGTTAAGTGAAAGTAAACACACAAGCACATACTTGGACTAGCTTACTTATTGCAAAGAAAAATGATTCTACTTGTACTAGATGAACACTTTAGCAAGACATAAATCAAAGAATTTCTCAATAGTAAGAGTTAAGTATAGGTACAACCTATTGGTTTGCAGTTCTTTTATCCTTCCTTCTGTTGTGCCCCTTTTGAGTTATGATGCATAATGTCCTCAAATAGTGGTTAGTTTCCTGCACAATTCTCAAAAGTTGCTTGCTTCTCAAGCCCTTAGGTGACTGGTTAGTATGCATGAATTGAGTGTGGCTTTTGGATTTAATTTGGTTTGGGAACACTAAACTTAATTCCTTGCCATTGTCTCTAATGCAACAGGTTGTACATTTATGAATTCTTTTGGCCTTGCTAAAGGTTATGGAACCAAACTAAGAAGCAATTAACTGGTTGAATAATTTGTCTGATTGCTTGGAGCTATCATTATGCAAGAGGTGAGAGTATGCTTTTAAATGAGATTTTGGTGGAACACCAAACTTAGAATATGTTTCCTTTGGATTGGAGATTGTATCACTTGGGAGAACATTGGTTGGTCGTTCAGCTTGTTTGGCCAATTGTCCCACTTGCCGTTCAAGATTCTTCATGGTGGCTTCATGTCTCTCTTGTCCTTTGAGCAAAATCTCTTGCCCCTTGGCTAAACCTTGAGTAGTCTGGGCAAGTGACTGTGTGTTTTGGGTAAGGGTTTGCAAGGCTGCTTCAAGACTTGAGATCCTGGTTTCATGATGGTCAGTGGGTGGTATGGCAGGGGATGATTGTTGTGGCTGGAAATTGTTTGGAGCATTGAGGTGGGCATTTTGTGAGTTGAATGGTGGTGTGGAGAAGTTATTTTGGTGAATTTGTGAATTATTGTGGGGTGGTTGATATGTGTTTTGTGGTTTCTTGTATTGGTTAGTGTTGTTAGATGAATGATTTTGGCTGTGTGTGTTGCGAAAATGGTTGGAGTTGTTATTTTTCTGCCACTGGTTTTGATTATCACCCCATCTCAGGTTGGGGTGGTTCCTCCAGGATGGATTGTAGATGTCACCATAAACTTCATTTTGACCTGAGCCTTGGTTGTGCACATATTGAGGTTGTTCTTGTTGTTGTTCTTCTTGGTTCTCCTCATTTTGCCCCCATTTGGTTGATGATTGGCTTGTGTTGATTGCTGCAACTTGGAGACTATCAATCCTCTTGGCCATTTGATCAAATTGTTGTTGAATTTGCTGCTGCATCATCTTGTTTTGAGCTAGGATGATGTCTACTCCTTCTAGATCCATTACTCCTCTCCTTTGTGATGTTTGGCGATTTCTTTGGTGAGCAAAGAAATATTGATTGTTGGCCACCATGTCAATAAGATTTTGAGCTTCTTCTGCTGTTTTCATCAGTTGCAATGATCCTCCAGCTGAGTGGTCAAGTGATTCTTGAGCCTTTAGAGTGAGTCCTTCATAGAAGTCGAAAACTCAAAGGGAAGCTCCCTTAAAACTTAAATTCTAATCTATTTATACACTTTCTTCAAATGGTCTTCAAGCCTTCAATTTGGCCTTTGCTCTTGGTGGAATTGGGTTGAGAGAGGCCTTGGTTGATTGCTCTTGGAGTTTGGAGAAGAACCGAATTGAACCGGGTTGGAATCATGAAAGCTTGAGTAAAAGTTGGAGTAAAAGTTAGGGTCTAACTTTTGCTCCAACTTTTCACATCAGCACCCTTGTTTTGCTAATACCAACGTTGGGGCAAAAGTTAGGGGTCTAACTTTTGCTCCAACGTTGGCCTCCCCTTAGTTATTCATGGCGCCAACGTTAGCCAGAAAGTTAGGGGCTAACGTTGGCGCAAACTTTTGGTGCATCCAGGGAGTGTTTTTCATGCCAAAAGGGGGCTAACGAAACTTTTGATGCATCCAGGGAGTGTTTTTCATGCCAAAAGTTCGCCAAAAAGTTAGGGGCTAACTTTTGCTCCAACTTTCAACTTTTGGTTAGCCAAAAAGTTAGGGGCTAACTTTTGCTCCAACTTTTGCCCAAAAGTTAGCCAAAAAGTTAGGGGCTAACTTTTGCTCCAACTTTTGCCCAAAAGTTAGCCAAAAAGTTAGGGGCTAACTTTTGCTCCAGCTTTTACCCAAAAGTTAGCCAAAAAGTTAGGGGCTAACTTTTGCTCCAGCTTTT
>NC_029789.2:83781925-83787878 GCF_000816755.2 Arachis ipaensis | reverse complement strand
CGCCAACGTTAGCCAGAAAGTTAGGGGCTAACGTTGGTGCAAACTTTTGCTAGCCCAGGGAGTGTTTCAAGCGCCAACGTTAGCCAAAAAGTTAGGGGCTACCGTTGGCGCAAACTTTTGATGCATCCAGGGAGTGTTTTTCATGCCAAAAGTTCGCCAAAAAGTTAGGGGCTAACTTTTGCTCCAACTTTTGCCCAAAAGTTAGCCAAAAAGTTAGGGGCTAACTTTTGCTCCAGCTTTTGCCCAAAAGTTAGCCAAAAAGTTAGGGGCTAACTTTTGCTCTAGCTTCCTGGTTCATAATTAATTCAAGATTCAAGTCATTCCTCCTAGCCATTCCTTCTTGCATCAACCTTTCTCCAAACTTTCTTCACCTATCATCAATCAACCAAACACATCAAAGCTATGCTCAAAATCATGAGATATTCATTCTTTCATAATATGTGACATTTATAGCATAAAACCTCATGAAATGGCATGAATTCATACATGGTTGATTAAATCAAAGGAAACATGAAAATCTACCCAATTGGCTTGCTTTTGGCTCAAGAAAGTGCATAATTCAATTGAAATCTAAAGAAAAAGGCTAGTGAAACTAGGCTAAGATGACTTGTCATCATACTCGCAATGAGAATTTGTACTGAATTCTAAACCGTCAAGCATCCGTTCTTCAAAATGGCATCGTTGCCGGGAAATTGCAAACGTGTGCCTTATTATTGGTTATTGTAAATATTTACTTTTTGCTTGTTTATTTGTTTTTATTTTTTTTTATTTTTGCTTTTTCATAAATTAAGAGGTTATTGGTTTTTATTTAGTTATTAAAAATTTTTCAAAAATTTGTTCTTCGTGTTCATCTTGACCTTCAAGTTGTTCTTAGTTGTTTTCTTCCTTTTGATCTAAAAATTTTAAGTTTGGTGTCATTTTATTGTTTTTCTCTTTCCTTATTTAATTCAAAAATATCTTTTCTCTTTATTTTTATTGAATTTTCGAATTTTCCATAAAAAAAACATTTGATTTTAAAATTTTTATCTTATCTTATCTTAGTTTTAAATTTCAAAATTCAAATATTTTTCAAAAATCATATCTTTTTCAAAATCTTATCTTATCTTATTTCAAAAATCAAATTTCAATTTTCAATATTTAATTTCCAAAATTCAAAATTCAAAATATTAATTTCAAAATTTTAAAATTCAAAAATCAAAATTCAAAATTTAAAAATTTAAATTTCAAATTTCAAAATTTTAATTTTCAAAATTCAAATTTCAAAATTTAAAAACTCAAAATTCAAAATTTAATTTTTCAAATTCAAAAATTTTAATTTCAATAACCTTTTAATTTAAATTTATTTTTTATTTTCGTTTTTAATTTTTATTAGCTACCATGAATTCTCACCCCTCTCCCTTTGAGTTTGGTTCTAAATCTGTTGAAAGGAGTGGAAGCTATAACAGGAATATGCATCAAGGTCTAAGCAATCAAAGATGGATGGAGCCAAGAGGATCTAATCACCCCTTTAGGCAACAACATCCTCCAAGATATCATGGGCAAGGACCACTCTACAATGCATACCAAACCAATAGATATGGTGGACCCCCTTGTAATTACCAACAAGCCCCACCCTGTGCTTATGAACCACCTCCCCAACATACCTTTGAACCACCAAACTCACAAGCCCCTTTACACCATTTACCTCCATATGACCCTAACCCACATCCACCATACCAACCACCCTATGAACCGAATGAGCCATACATAGATCCACCCCAACCTCCATTGGATAACAATACACTCATCTTTAACATCATTGGTCTCACCCTACACTCCAAAATCTTATATCCCGCATGAACCAACCCCCTACCTCCAATATTCAACCCTCAAGCTCTAGTGCACTTCCTTTTCAACCACATAATGACCTTTTCATCGCATCACCACCCTCCATGAAAGAGCACCCACATCCATCAAACCAAGAGCAAGATGATCCCAATTATGCTATTGATATGGAACAGGAAAGGAGGAATCATCTTCGCGAATCAATACTTCATAAAGAGCTAGAGGAGGCCCCACGGGTAAAGGTAGGAGAGACCCTTAAAGATGAAGGAGTAGTTGAAAGGAGTTGTCATGGAAAGAAAATCATCGAGGATGAGTACGATTTTATACTTAAACAACTGGACAAAGCAGCAATTATTAAAAGTCCAGTCACCAAGCCTTCTTCCACGGTGTTTGATGTTGTTGTTGAGGAGGGTGTACAACCTCCAAGGCATGTCATGATTAAGGACTTGGAAGAGGTCGATCAAGAGATGGAGATTCAAGAAGAAGAAGCACAGCCTCCCATGCCCTTGGTGAGCAACAAAGAAGATATTGAATTGGAAGATGGCTACCAAGAGGAAGAGGTTGATATTAAAGAAGCTTGCAAAGAGGTGGAAGTTGTCAGAGAATAGCACAAAGGAGTGGAGCTTGCAAATTCATTAGAAATACCACCCCCTAAGTTGCCATCATCCTTCACAACATTCAAGTGGGTAAAATTCATATCCCTTAGCTTTCTAATTCCACTTGAATATGGGCTACTAGAGACGGATGGTCAACTTAGAGCTCTTTGTGGCATTAAGAGTAAGAGGAAGATGGTTAGTGGTTGGAGTTGTCAAACAAGGTTCAACATGGTTGCATACTCATAGTTTAAATGCAAAGGTTGGTGTAAAGCTCAACTGAAAGGGTCTAGGAAGTTGGTTGGCCGCTTTAGTGATAATTCAGATTGTTGCCACCCGGATGGAATCATGATGATCAACAAGAAGACGGGTGCAAAAGCAAGGTTTGGGATCCTGGAATCTGTTCTGACATTCAACACCCCGGGAGCCTAAGAATCTGTTTGAAGCTGCTCAAAGGCTTTACGTGCCTAGTTTGGGACCCTAGAGGCTGTTGGAATTCCAAACACTGGTGGAGATTTTTGGATGAATTCAAGCATAAGCCACCATAACAGGAAGCTCATCAAATGTCCAACTTAAGGACTTTAACTAAAAGTGCTAGGTGGGAGACAACCCACCATGGTATGATCGTTCCTTTTTCAATTTTATTTCGTTTTGTTTATTTTTATTGAACCTGGAATTATTTATTGCATCTACATTAGCCTTGCATTCTGCATACTGCATATATAAAAAAAAAACGCACGCGACACGGCAGCGTCGCCGACGCGTCCGCGTCACCGGTGCATTTTGAAGAAAAGAATTGAACAGAGAGTCATGCAAAAGCGTGGCTGGAGGCATGCCTTTGGCACAAATCATCCCACGCGACCGCGTCGCTGACGCGTCCGCATCAAATGGAAAACATGCCTCTCACGCGTCCGCATCACTCACGCGGCTGCGTGACCTGAAATTCGACGTAAAAAAGGGTGCACGACCAAAAGTTGTGCAAGAGTGGTGATGGACTGGTGCTGAACGCACAAACCCTACCACGCGAACGCATGGCTCACGCATCCGCGTCATACCCCCATAATGGCCACTCACGCGATTGCTTCGATCACGCGACCGCATCACCCTGGATTTTAGCAATACTAAGTTTCGAACAGAGAGTTGTGCGAGCGCGAGGTTGCCCTCGTGCCATTAGCATAAACTGTGTCACGCGACCGCGTCAATTCGCATAAGTGCAAGTCACACGACTGCGTGCCCCACGTGTCCGCGTCGCTTGCGCCGCACAGCTTAACCTAATCTGCCAAAAATCTTATCTTTTCTTCCCCAATTCTAATTTTTCCTCCCTCCTTTCTTACTTACCTCTTCTTCCCTTCTTTCCCTTCCCATTCTTCTTATCTTTCATTTTATTTTACTTAATTTATTTGCATACTTTCATTCATTGCATTTTAATTTTGTGCATATTTTTACTTTCTTTTCTAAATTTATTACTTTTCTGTTGGTGTTGAAATTTCTTATTTAACTTTGCATCTTCTCTTGAATTATTTTGGGTGCTTAGAGACTTGTTTTATTCTGGTTAGATAATATTATTTAAATCAATGCCAATCTTTTATATCTGTATTTATTTTGCATTGACTTGAATTTATATTATCCCTCCTTACCCACACTCTCTTCCCTATTGTTGCAAATTTTTACACTCTTGATTTGCCATGTACTTCTACTATTTTCTCACTTGCATGTTGTAGCTACCATGTAATTGAGACCTTCATTATTTGGCATTAACCCAACCATATTTTATTTGTCTACTTATCTTTATTTCTGGGTTACTATTCTTCTTTTTCTCTTCTTTCAGGCTGGCCACCGAAGACCGAAAAAGGGAAGACAAACAAGTCCATCTGCACAATCCTTGAAGAAAAGCATCAGTTGGAACAACCCGTCCACCTGCACATCTCAGCATGCACCGAGGACGGTGCAATCTTTAAGTGTGGGGAGGTCGATACCGATCTCCATGGGTTAGTACCTTCCTATCTCAACACCAATGTTTAAATTAGTTCATTGTTGCATTTGCATGTTTGATTGCATGATTATTTGATTTTGTGCATATTTTACCACTTGGTTGAAGTAATATTTTCTTTTTCAAAAAACCTTTTAGAGCATTTCACTAATTTGAATAAAATTTAATGTTACACTTGTTTGAAGAAATATTATACTGGAACATGGTTTAGAGCTCGAACACACAAAACCTGTGAGATTTTTAAGCCTATTTGCATTGGTTGCATTTTACCAACCAATATTTTATTTTTGGTGTGTGTTTTTCTCTCTAAAATTGTGATCTTTGTCTTGCTTAATTCTATATTTCCATGGTTTGATGTATGCATACACTTACATGATTGAGGCCTTTGTTTCACTAAGCTTACATACCCATATGGCCTTACCCTTTCATTATTTTTTGCAAACCAATGTTGAGCCTATTATACCCCTTTGTTCTTTACTTTAGCACATCATTAACTCTAAGTGGAAAACAATAATGTCCTTAATTTGAATCCTTGGTTAGCTTAGACCAGTAAGAGTGCTCATGAATTAAGTGTGGGGAAGTGAATTTGGAAACATTTGGTTTGAGAATTGAGTATGTTAGAATTTTCTGAAAATGTAAAAAAAAATGTTTAGAACATGATTCATGCATCCAATAATTTAATCATATGCGTTGAGAAAAATAAAAGAAAAAAATATATATATAAAAAAAAGTGACAAAAAGAAAAGAAAAAAAAGAGCAATTAAGCAAAAAGGGGACAAAATGCCCCAAAGTAAATGGTAAAAGCAATGCATATGTACTGTACTGAAAATTAGAATGCATGAATATGTGGAAAACATGGTTAATGGATAGTTAGATGTGGTATTATGACCCTAACCCCATTACAACCCTAAAAACACCTCTTGATATGTGTATATGTGCATTAAATTTATGTTGATTGTTAGATGACAAGCAAGCCTTAGAAAGCAAGGTTAGTAGAGAATTGAGAGAATCGAACCTTAAACACTTGAGTGATTAGAGTGTATACACTACCAGTGAGAGTTCGATGCTCAATCCCTTGTTCCCTGCTTTCATGAGCTATTTTCTTCTTGCAAGTCTATTTGTACTTCATTTTCATGATTTGAATTAGTGAAATTCAGTTCATATTTCTTCTTGAAAGATTTGTTTACTTTTAACTAAGTAGGTAGAAACATTTTCCATGTAGTTGCATTCATATAGATAGGTTGCATTTCATACATTCTTACTTTCCTCTTCATTCCTTTATAGCTTCTCTTGAGCATAGCATGAGGACATGCTAATGTTTAAGTGTAGGGAGGTTGATAAACCACTATTTTATGATTTATCTTGTGCTCAATTGAGTGGTTCTTATCAACTCTTTACCCATTTATTCATACTAATCGCATGCTTCATGTTTTCCTTCCTGATTTTGTGCTATGATTGAAAACATGCTTCTTTGGACTTATATTTGCTAATATTAATCCTCTCTTATTACCATTCGATGCCTTGATATGTGTGTTAAGTGTTTTCA
>NC_029789.2:83730514-83781227 GCF_000816755.2 Arachis ipaensis | reverse complement strand
GATGGAAAGGAAGCATGCAAAAGTGGAAGGAATACAAGAAGTTGGAGAAATTGCTAAGCTGTCCAACCTGACCTCTTCACATTCAAACGGCTATAACCTTAGCTACAAAGGTCCAAATGACGCGGTTCTAGTTGCGTTGGAAAACTAATGTCCGGGGCTTCGATTTGATATATAATATGCCATAGTTGCTCTGACGATAGGTGACGCAAACGCGCGCTCCACGCGGATGGGTCGCAGTGACAAAAAATCAGCGTGTATGAATTCGCAACCAACGAATTCTGGGCTGTTTCTAACCCAGTTCTCAGCCCAGAAAACACAGATTAGAGGCTATAAAGTAGGGGAATGCATCTATTCATAATCATGCTTTTCATAATTCACTTTTCATAATTTAGATATAGTTTTTAGAAAGAGAGGTTCTCTCCTCTCTCTTAGGTTTTAGGATTAGGATTCCTCTTAAAGGATTTAGGAATCAACTCTTCATCGAGTTCAATATTTCTTTTACTTTATATTTATCTCTTATTTTCAGATACTTTAATGCTTGTATTAGTTATGTTGCCTAATTGGCTTATGAACTTTTCCATGTTAAGATTTGAGTATTTTATTTAATATAATTGAGGTATTTCAGATTTATCACTTCGTCTATTGTTTGTTATTAATTAATGTTCTAAGTTGGATCCTAACTTGATTTTAGAGTTGATTAATATTCGGAGACCCTTGAGTTGAATTACTCAAGAGTTAAATTGTAATTGGGTTTATCGTTTGAGCTACAAAGCTCTAAATGAGGTGATTCCAACGACATTTGAAAGTAGACATCCAGAGCTTTCCAACCATATATCATAGTATGGGGTTGGCATTCATTTAAAGCTTCAAAAGCGGGCTTCATTTAGAGCTTCAGAATCTGGGCACGTTGCCAACTTGAGAAGAAAAGGGCGTTTTCAGCAATAACTTGGCAGCTTGACCTTACCTTCTTTGAGGGAGCATAACTTGAGATATAGAGATCCAAATTGAGTGCTTCCAGTTGCGTTGGAAAGCTGACATTCAGAGCTTTCCAACCATATATAATAGTCTAGTGGAGCATGAAATGGAAGCTCCAAATAGAGTCATCTTTAGGCTCCAAAAACAAGAAAATGAGGTTGAAATTTAAGGAAGAATGAATGACCCTGGAGGGGAGCACGAGCACGTTGCCAATGTGCAAACAAGGGGGCATGTTTGAGGACAACGCCAGCCCCATGTTTCAGCCTTGGGAGGCTTGGCACGTTGCCAACTTGGAGATAAAGGGGCATGTTCAGCAACAACTTGGCAGTTTGACCTTACCTTCTTTGAGGAAGCATAACTTGAGCTAGAAAAATCCAATTGAGATGATTCCAAGTGCATTAGAAAGAAGACACTCTGAGCTTTCCAATGATGTATGATAGTTCATATTGAAGCAGAGGATTGATACTCAAATTCTGGGCAACATTAGGCATGAGAGAAGAGTCCAGAAGAAGAAAAGCAAGTTGTTAGCAATAACTTGGGCCAACAACGCCCAAACACCAATGCCCACTTCCAGGAAAATGCCATGCACGTTGCCAACGTGCATTAAAGCTAGAGTTATTGGCAACAACGCCAAGTCATTGGGCCATAAGCATTATGAATGAACTCATCCTTCCTTGTTTAGCAACAATTCTTCCATTGAGCCAGGAATTCAACAAAGAGAAAGCCCACATTGCTAGCCCAAATTAAAGATCTCTGAAGAAGTTTTAGGAGTAGTATAAATAGAGAAAAGTTTGATACTTAGAGGACTTTTACTTATAACTTACTTTTTGGCCTTTGACTTGTTTTTAGACTTAGACATTTTCTCACCCGTTCTCTATTTTGTTTTCCTTTGGCAACTTTGAAATTCGGTTTTAAGAACTTCTTCTTCTTCTTCTTCATTCTTTTCTATACTTAGTTTAATTTTCATCTTTGCAATTGTTGTTGAAATTGGAGCTATGATTCACTAAACCCCATTTTCATTAGGGGGAGGAGCTCTGCTCATTTGAATGGATTGATAACTTTTCTTTTCCTTCTTTTCCCAAGTGGTTCATCTAAGAGGAAACTCTTGTTCTTCTTTCAATTTCTCATACCTTGCCAAAAGTTTATTTTACAGTTATTCATTTATTTTTAATTGCCATTTAAATTATTTGTCACATTTGTTCCTCATTCTTGAAACCCCAAATTTACAATCTCCATAACCAATAATAAGAACATACTTCCCTGTAGTTCCTTGAGAAGACGACCCAAGGTTTGAATACTTCGGTTATCAATTTTTAAAAGGTTTGTTACTTGTGACAACCAAAACTTTTGCAAGAAAGGTTGATTGCTTGGTTTAGTAACTATACTTGCAATGAGAGTTTACTATAACTTCTAAACCATGAATCTTCAGATCTTTCAGTGGCCCATGAAAGTAAAGCGTAGCGCTCAACCAAGGCCAAGCACTAAGGGAGCAAGGCCAACGTTCATTTTAGTGAATGTAGCGCTCCAAAGGGAAGCACCAAATGGTGCATCACAAACCAAAGACAGAAGGGGAGGGGGGTAGCGCTCAAAACATAAAGCGCAGCGCTGCCTTTTGTCACCTTTTTCATGGAGCTTGGCAAGGAAGCACAATGCGCTGGCCAAGGTTCGAAGAGGGGAACCAAGCAAGGGCCAAGAGTAGTGCTCTAAAACTCAAGCGCAGCGCTCAAAATTTCAACCTTTTTCGTGCTCTTTTGCCTCCAAGCCAGGCAAAGCATGCAAACCAAGGCACACAACCAAGCAAACTGAAGCATAGGCAACGCTCTCTTTTTTTCACTTTCTCATGCCTCTAACACAAGGAACCAAGGCAGACAATCAATGACAAGGAGTGTAGAACTAAAAAAATTGAGCGCAGCGCTCAAAATGTGAGCGTTATGGGCTAGGCTTGGCACATGACAAGGCAAATAGTGAAAGTAGCGCTCAACAATTCAAGCGGAGCGCTTCCCTGGGAAGTTCCCACACACCAAACCAACTTGAACCAAAGCCAAATCGGACCCATACCTCCACTTCAATTGAACCAAAGCCAAACCGGACCCATCCTTCTTCAAATCCATTTCTCATTCAAGGCCATCTTTGAAAGGCCCACTCCAAGCTTTGAAGACCAAAATAGAAAGTGTATATATATGAGTTAATTTGATTTGTAAAGGACCTTTTTTTTATCTTTTTTTTATTTTTAATTTTAGGTCAATTTTAGTTTTCACTCTGGTTTTGAATTTGGGAATTGGATCTGGTTTTCTTTCGGGATTTTCTTTTCTTCTGTAACTTTCACTATCTGTTTTTGGAATATGAATTGAGATTGAAGAGATTCATTGATTCTAAGTTTGAGAATCAACTTTTAACCTATGTTCTCAATTGTTCTAAGAATTGGATTTGAGTTTCTTTTTCTGTTTTCAATTTTATTTACCTGCAAGTTCTACTTTTCTGTTTTGGGTTTTTTAGATTGAGATTGAGGAATTCTATTGAATTTGGATCTGAGTTTCTTTTGCTATTTTCAATTTCATTTTATTCTGCAATTTGTCTTCTGCTTGATCAAGAGAGTAATTGAGATTTAGATCTGTTTCTACTCTCACTGCTCTTCTTCGATCTTCAATTTCTTTTTAAAGATCTCACAATTGACTCAAGTTTTCTTGCTGTTTCGTCTCTTGAAGAAATTTTCCATTTCTGTTCTTGCTACTTAGATCTAGATCTAGATTCTTGCATCTCAGAGCTTTCTGATTTACTTTAGTTTACAATTTCTTGTTCAATTTCAAATCCCAGCACCCAAATCCTTTTACTCTTTAAGCAATTTAAATTTTTAAGCAATTTAGATTCAGCAAATTTACATTTCTTGCACTTTAAGTTTTAGCTATTTACTTTTCTTGCAATTTAAGTTTCAGTTCATTTACTTTCTTGCACTCTAAGTTTCATGCAATTTAACCTTTATGCACCTTTAAATTCAGTCAATTTATCTTCTGCACTCTATCTCTCTGCTCAATGTACATTCTTCCCTTCTATTTACTTTCAATGTAGCTTCTGTCAATCAAAATCACTCAATTCATCAACTGTTCGCTTAGCTAAATTCATCACCTAACTAAAATTGCTCAATCTATCAATCCCTGTGGGATTGACCTCACTCTTGTGAGTAATTACTACTTGATGCGACCCGTTACACTTGCCGGTGAGTTTTGGTGTGGAATCTAATTTCCACCCATCAAGTTTTTGGCACCGTTGCCGGGAATTGATTTAGATTGACAATGATTAAGTAAGGTGATAGTCTAGATTAAGCATTTTCTTTTTCTTTTTACTAAGCACACTAACTATTTGAATTTTTGCTTAAGCTAATACTAACTCATTCTAGTAGTAGAGTGTTGTATCTTGGTTTCTGGTTTTGTGTTTATATCAGGAGGAAGAAGAGGTGAATCCACATCTCTAAACATGGACGAGAGAAGCCTTCAAAGATTGAGAAGAGAAGCCAGAGGGAAAGGAGTTATTGGTGAAGAGGAATTGGAGGAGGAAGAGCAAGCAATGGATGATAACATTCCAGATCACACTGAGGGTGTGGCCAACAACTATGGTCAACCTCAGAGAAGAGTTCTAGCCTCATATACTATTCCCAACCCAAATCATTGTTGTAGTAGCATCCTAACCCCCAATAACTTTGAACTCAAGCCTCAATTGATCACCCTGGTTTAAAACAACTGTCAATATGGAGGAAGTGCTGCTGAGGATCCAAACTAGCATCTATCTATATTCTTGAGAATTCGTGACACGGTCAAAACCAATGGAGTCAATCCTGATATCTATAAACTTCTTTTATTCCCATTTTCACTGAGAGATAAAGCCACACATTGGCAAGAAACCTTCCCTAAGGAGAGCATTACCAGCTGGGATGATTTGGTTAGCAAATTCTTAGCCAAATTCTATCCACCTCAAAGAGTCATCAAACTGAAAATTGATGTGCAAACCTTCAGACAGCAGGAAGGATAGTCACTATATGATGCTTGAGAGAGGTACAAGGCTTTGATTAGAAGATGTCCAGAGGGAATGTTCGGTGAATGGGTTGAGCTGCAGAATTTCTATGAAGGCTTGTCCTTACCTTCAAGGAAAGCTTTGGATTATTCCTCAAGAGGATCTTTGCAAATGATGAAAACTGCTCAAGAGGCACATGATCTCATAGACATAGTGGCCAACAATGAGTATTTCTACTCCTCTGAAAGGCAAGCAGCTCCAAAGAAGGGAGTGTTTGAGCTTGAAGGAGTTGATACTATACTAGCCTAGAATAAGCTCATGCACCAGCAACTCCAACAACAAATTCAAACAATGTCAAAGAGGATGTATGGATTGCAACTTGTAGCAGTGAGCACAACCAACCAACCATTAGTGGTTTAGGGATAGCAAGAGGAAAATTATGAGGAGCAGCAGCCTGAACAAGTGCAATACATGCATAATCAGAATTCTGGATCAAATGATTTCCATGGAGACACTTACAATTTATCCTGGAGAAACCACCCCAATCTGAAATGGGGAGAGAACCAAAACCAGCAACCTTGGCAAAGAAACTCAAACCAAAATAATTCAAGAAACACAAACCATCAAAACCATCAAAACACTAACCAAACTCCATACAGAAAACCACAAAATAATCAACCTTAATCCAACTACTATCCACCCAATATTTCATCAACTAACCAAAACAACTATCATTTACCCTCAACATCCCATAATCAACCACAACCACTTCAGGAATCTCAAAGGATCTCCAACTTGGAGATATTGATGGAGAAGATGATGAAGCACCAAGAGTTAACCAGTAAGAACCATGAAGCTTCATTGAGGAACTTAGAAAGGCAGATTGGCTAGTTATCTAAGCAAGCAGTGGCTGAGAGGCTAACCAATGCATTGCCAAGTGACACCATTCCCAACCCCAAGGAAGAATGCAAAGCCATCCAACTAAGGAGTGGAAGAACCTTGGTGAATGACAAGAGGCCAGCTGAGAAAGAAGCCACAAAGAAGCCTATAGAGGATGACAAGGCTAGCTGCAAAGAGCAAGTGACACTTAAAGAAAAGCAAGACCAAGAGGAGATAAAGGAGAAAGAGGAACCTCAAGCTTTAAAGAAAGGAAAGCAAATCATGGAGGAACAGTCACAAGAATAGAGGACAATGGTGAAGACATATACTCCTTCCATCCATATCCTAAAAGGTTTAACAAAGAGCTAAAAGACTAACAGTTCCCTAAGTTCCTGGAAGTGTTTAAGAAGCTGGAGATCAACATCCCACTTGTTGAGGCTCTAGAATAAATGCAGTTATATACAAAATTCATCAAAGAACTCATCAACAAGAAAAGGAGTTGGAATGAGAAGGAGACGATAATTCTGACACAAGAATGCAGTGCTGTCATCCAAAGAGGTCTTCCTCCAAAGCTTATAGATCCAGGAAGCTTCATCCTATCTTGCACTATAGGCAACAGAACATTGGATAAATCTCTCTGTGACTTAAGAGCTAGCATTAACTTGATGCCCCTTTCACTAATAAAGAAGCTTGCAATAGAGAAAGTCAAGCCTACCAGGATGTCACTCTAAATGGTTGACAGATCACTCAAGATACCAAATGGGGTTTTGGAAAACTTATTAGTGAAGATTAGAGAGTTTATTTTCCCTGCCGACTTTGTTATCCTGGACATGGAAGAAGAGGGACACAGTTCAATTATATTGGCACAGCCTTTCTTAGCAACAGCGAGAGCCATCATTAATATGGAGAAAGGGGAGATGACACTTAGGGTGCATAATGAGAAGATGATCATCAATGTCTTCAAGGCCATGCAATACACATTAGAGAAGGAAAATTAGATGAGAGTGGAAATGATAGAAGAAGTGGAGAAGGAGCTATTGGACGATAACAATCAGGAGGAACAAGAAGAGGAAATAGAGGTGGAACAAGAGTTCATAGAAGAGGAAGTGATAGAGATCTTCTTTGAAAGCAAGGCAGAGGAGAAACCAAAACAAGAGTTGAAGCCTCTCCCCCCATCTCAAATATGTATTTCTTGGAGAAGCAGAGGCCCTGCCAGTAATCATAAACTCCTCCTTGAACATGGAAGAAGAAACAAAGCTGATTGAAGTGTTGAAAGCTCACAAGACAGCCTTAGAGTGGACAATTAATGATATCAAAGGCATAAGCCCTGCCATTTGTATGCATAAGATTCTATTGGAGGAATATTCAAGGCCTGTAGTTCAACCCCAAAGAAGAATTAACCCAACCATGAAGGAGGTAGTTCAAAAAGAAGTGATGAAGCTATGGAATGCTGGGATAATCTACTCAATCTCTGACAGCTCATGAGTGAGTCCGGTTCAGGTTGTACCAAAGAAGGGAGGAACGACAGTCATCACCAATGAGAAGAATTAGTTGATCCTACCAGGATAGTGACTGGGTGGAAGATGTGCATAGATTATAGAAGACTGAATGATGCTACAAGGAAATATCACTTTCCCCTCCCATTCATCGACCAGATGCTGGAAAGATTGGCTGGCCATGCCTATTATTGCTTCCTGGATGGGTACTCTGGGTACAATCAAATAGTGGTGGATCCCAAAGATAAAGAAAAGACCTCATTCACCTGTCCATTTGGAGTTTTTGCTTATAGAAGAATGCCCTTTGGTCTGTGTAATGCCCCTGCAACTTTTCAAAGGTGTATGCTTTCTCTATTCTCTGACATGGTAGAAAAATTTTTAAAAGTCTTCATGGATGATTTTTTTGTCTTTGGAAATTCATTTAACACTTGTTTGCATCATTTAACTCTTATTTTGAAAAGATGCCAAAAAACTAACCTGGTATTGAATTGGGAGAAATGCCATTTCATGGTTCCTGAAGGGATAGTTCTTGGGCATAAGATTTCAAGAAAAGGTATAGAAGTTGACAAAGCAAAAATAGAAATCATTGAAAAGCTTCCTATACCTGTTAATGTGAAAGCAGTGAGAAGTTTTATTGGACATGCTGTTTTTTACAGGAGAAATCATTGAAAAGCTTCCTATACCAGTTAATGTGAAAGTAGTAAGGAGTTTTCTTGGACATGCTGGTTTTTACAGGAGGTTCATCAGAGATTTTTTCAAAAATAGCAAAACCATTAAGCAATCTGCTAATGATTGATAGCCCTTTCATCTTTGATGACAATTGCAAGCATGCTTTTGAAACTTTAAAGAGAAAACTCATTATAGCACCAATTATCACACCCCCTCATTGGGAATTACCTTTTGAACTTATGTGTGATGCAAAGTGACTTTGCAATAGGTGCTATACATGGACAAAAGAAAGACAAGTTGCATCATGTTATATACTATGCTAGCAAGGTGCTAAATGAGGCACAAAAAAATTACACCACCACTGAGAAAGAGCTCTTGGCAATTATATATGCATTTGATAAATTTAGACAATACTTGATTGGTTCAAAGGTTATAGTGTATACTGATCTTGCTGCTCTCAAGTATCTCATGTCTAAATAAGATTCAAAGCCAAGGCTTATTAGGTGTGTGCTGCTATTACAAGAGTTTGATATTAAAGTGAGAGATAGGAAACGGAATGAAAACCAAGTAGCAAACCATTTGTTAAGAATATCACAAGAAGCTAATCAAGCTCCACACTCAGTGAATAAAAGCTTTCCAGATGAACACCTCTTACAAATCCAGCAAGCTCCATGGTTTGCAGACATTACAAACTACAAGGTTGGAAGAAAGATCCTTTAAGAATTCACCAAGAAACAAGTGAAGAAGCTACTCAATAAAGCCAAGAAGTTCTTATGAGATGAACCATTCTTATTCAAGAGATGTCCAGATGGAATGATTAAGAAATGTGTTCCTGAGAGTGAGATGAGAGAGATATTATGGCATTGTCATGGTTCAGCTTATGGTGGACATTTTGGACTAGAAAGAACAGCAGCCAAAGTACTTCAAAATGGATTTTATTGGCCAACCATCTTCAAGGATGCTAGAGAGTTTGTTCATCAATGCAATGAGTGCCAAAGAGCTGGAGGATTAACAAGAAGAAATGAGATACCTCAGAACTACATCCTGGAGGTAGAACTCTTTGATCTCTGTGGAATAGATTTTATGGGCCCCTTTCCACCATCATATTCTTTCAAATACATACCTGTAGCAGTAGAGTATATCTCAATGTGGGTGGAAGCCATAGCAACAACCACATGTGATGCACAGATTGCCCTCTAATTCCTTAAGAAGCATATTTTTACTAGATATGGAGTTCCTAAGGGTCTTGTCAGTGATGGTTGTAGTTATATTTTGCAACAAACAGATGGAGAAATTACTTCACAAATATGGAGTGATTCACAAAGTAGCTACACCATACCATCTACAAACCAATGGCCAATCAGAGCTTGCAAATAGGGAGTTGAAGAGGATTTTGCAAAAAACGGTGGGGAGTACAAGAAAGGATTGGGCCAAGAAACTAGAAAATTCTCTCTGGGCATATAGAACAGCCTTCAAAACTCCTATTGGAAAGTCACATTTTCAGTTGTTATATGGCAAGTCTTGCCACCTTCCTGTAGAGCTTGAGCACAAAGCTTTCTGGGCCACTAAACTAATCAACCTTGATTTTCAAGCAGTAGGAGAGAAGAGGTTATTGCAATTAAATGAGTTGGATGAGTTTAGACTGGAAGCATATGAAAATGCTAAGATATACAAGGAAAAAGCTAAAAGATGACATGACAAAAAGATCTCAAAGAAGGAATTCAAACCAGGACAGCAAGTATTCTTGTACAACTCCAGACTCAAAGTTTTCCCTGGAAAACTCAAGTTTAAATGGACTGGTCCCTACTTGGTGACAAAGGTTCTTCCCTATCAAAGCCTTGAACTGCTAGATGAAGCAACAAAGAGCAATTTCACAGTAATTGGTCACAGGGAAAAGCATTACTTGGGAGGCCATTGGGACAAAGAGAGGGAGAATCAGAAATTAAGCTAAGCAAGAATGAAGGGTGTCATGCTAGTGACATTAAAAGAGCTCTTGTTGGGAGGCAACCCAACCAAAGGTAGTTTTCTTCTCTTAACTATTTCAATAAGAAGGTTAAGTAGTTGTATCTGTATTGCAAGGAGCTATGTTTGGTGTTGCACACCAAAATAATTTAAGGGTGAATGAAGAATGCTAAGTTTGGTGTTCCACCAAAAATCTCATTTAAAAACACATTTCACCCTCTGCATAATTGGTTACTAGCTCCAAGCCATCAGGGAAACCACTAAACTAGTGTCTGTTTTCTAGTTTTTAACTTCATTGCTTTCAACAAAAGCACAAGGTTTCATGTAACTGATGCATCATAAACAGTAGCAAGAAACTAAGTTTGGTGTTCCCTCACCAAAGTAAGTTTAAGTTCTTGCTAACCATTTGCTTAAGTGCTTGGAAAAGCAAGCAACTTCAATAATTATGTAGGAAAAAAAGACACTCAGCCTCTTCAAAGAATCATCACCAAGGGAAATGCAAAAGTAAAAGATGATGATCACAAAATGGAAGCTGCAAGACACTCCTGAGAGGTTGTATTGACACAAAACTCACTTTGCTTTGAAATGTTCTGCATGAGAAGGTGCTGGTTGCCTTGATGTCTAGCTCAAATAATGCAAATTTTGATGTCTGCACTAGTATGAATGCTTGTTATCACTCATCTGCTCTAAATTCATGTTTTGTCTCCCTTTATGCATCAATAAGAGAAAATGTTTGAAAAAGAAAATGATTGTCCAATGTTGTAGAAATTAGAATTGAAATTTGTGGTGGTGATTGCTTGATTTAGATGATAAGCTCAATAGTAAAAGCTGCATGATAAAGTGCTCTTTGTAGTTTGAACTTGGTTGCTGTCATGAAACCTTTTATACATGAAATTCCCTGGAAAATGAAGCTAAGTAAGAAAGAAAAAGAAAAGAAAAGCCAAGAATTGGCAAAGAAACAAATAATATGGCTAGACACCAATAGCTTGGACCTTAGAACATATGTCTGTGGTGCTTTTTGTACTAGGATATGCTTGGACAATTAGGATCTGAGGAGTCTTTTAAAACTTGGTAACTTGGATTAACTAATCTGGGATTATCAACCGAAAGTCCATTATCAAGAGCAACCTAGCTACAAAGCATTTAGTTATCCAAAGAGATGCTGGGCATCAATGTTCCTAAGAGAATTTGTGAGCCAAGTGTCTGTAGTGAAGAAGTGTTGAGCAAAATCAAGCCAAAAGGCTGCTGCAACACTTAACACTGAGTTATCCTTAAGGAATAAGCTTCCTAAGCAAAAGAAAGAAGGAAAAACCAAAAGCGGATCAATCAAAAAGTAAGGGATGATGACAGCAACTCTAGTGAATCCTCAAAGAAGCATTTCTTATTCATCAGCAAAGAATAAATGAGATGCTTGGTCATCTGCATAAAACCCCATAGTTCAAATTATATTATCTGCTAAATAAGGACATGTATGCTTCTCTGTTTCATTTTATTTCTTCTCAATGTTTAATGCTTGCTTGTTGACAAGCAAGGTTTAAGTTTGGTGTTGTGATGACAAGTCATCTTATGCTAGTTTTACAAGCATTTTTCATTAGTTTCATTAGGTTTTATGCACTTTCTTGCACCATAAGTAAGTAATTGGAGTGGATTTTCGTGGTTATCTTGAAACAATCAAACATCATATATTTTGCACAAAATCATATGTTTTATGCTAGAATTAATTGATTTTATAAACGATGCAAAGATCTAGTGATTTTGGTGGAGCTTTGATTAGTTGTTTGGTTGCTTGTAGGTGAAGAAATGGTGGAAAAAGGAATTTTTGGCACACTTTTGAAGTTTGAGCACGCTTTAGACCTTAGGCCATGCTTTTGAAAGCATGGCCCATGAAAGTAAAGCGTAGCGCTCAACCAAGGCCAAGCACCAAGGGAGCAAGGCCAACGTTCATTTTAGTGAACGTAGCGCTCCAAGGGGAAGCACCAAATGGTGCAGCACAAACCAAAGACAAAGTAGGGGGGTAACGCTCAAAACTTAAAGTGCAGTGCTCCATTTTGTTACCTTTTTAATGGAGCTTGGCAAGGAAGCACAATGCGCTGGCCAAGGTTCAAAGAGGGGAACCAAGCAAGGGCCAAGAGTAGCGCTCTAAAACTCAAGCGCAGCACTCAAAATTTCAACCTATTTCGTGCTCTTTTGCCTCCAAGCCAAGCAAAGCATTCAAACCAAGGCACACAACCAAGCAAACTGAAGAGTAGCGCTCAAGAAATCAAGCGCAACGCTCTCTTTTTTTAACTTTCTCGTGCCTCTAACCCAAGGAACCAAGGCACACAATCAATGACAAGGAGTGTAGCGCTCAAAAAATTGAGCGCAGCGCTCAAAATGTGAGCGCTATGAGATAGGCTTGGCACATGACAAAGCACAGAGTGAAAGTAGCGCTCAAGAATTCAAGCGGAGCGCTTCCCTGGGAGGTTCCCACACACCAAACCAACTTGAACCAAAGCAAAATCGGACCCATACCTCCACTTCAATTGAACCAAAGCCTAACCGGACCTATCCTTCTTCGAATCCATTTCTCATTCAAGGCCAACTTTGAAAATCCCACTCCAAAATTTGAAGACCAAAATAGAAAATGTATATATAGGAGTTAATTTGATTTGTAAAGGACCTTTTTTTTGCTCTTTTTTTATTTTACTTTTAGCTCAATTTTAGTTTTCACTCTGGTTTTGAATTTGGGATTTGGGAATTGGATCTGGTTTTCTTTCTGGATTTTCTTTTCTTCTGCAACTTCACTATCTGTTCTTGGAATATGAATTGAAATTGAAGAGCTTCATTGATTCTAAGTTTGAGAATCATCTTTTACGTCTCTTCTCCATTGTTTTATGAATTGGATCTGAGTTTCTTTTTATGTTTTCAATTTCATTTACCTACAACTTCTACTTTTCTGTTTTGGGTTTTTTAGATTGAGATTAAGGAATTCTATTGAACTTAGATATGAGTTTCTTTTACTGTTTTCAATTTCATTTTCTTCTGCAACATGTCTTCTGCTTGATCAAGAGAGTAATTGAGATTTAGGTCAGTTTATAATCTCACTGCTCTTCTTCGATCTTCAATCTCTTTTTAAAAATCTCACAATTGACTCAAGTTTTCTTGCTCTTTCGTCTCTTGAAGAAATTTTCCATTTCTGTTCTTGCTACTGAGATCTAGATCTGGATTCTTACATCTCAGAGCTTTTTGATTTACTTTAGTTTGCAATTTCTTGTTCAATTTCAAATCCCAGCACCCAAATCCTTTTACTCTTCAAGCAATTTATATTTCTCAGCAATTTAGATTCAGCAAATTTACTTTTCTTGCACTTGAAGTTTCAGCTATTTACTTTTCTTGTATTTTTTAAGTTTTAGTTCATTTACTTTCTTGCACTCTAAGTTTCATGCAATTTAACCTTTATGCACCTTTAGATTCAGTCAATTTATCTTCTGCACTCTATCTTTCTGCTCAATTTACATTCTGCACTTCTATTTACTTGCAATTTAGTTTCTGTCAATCAAAATCACTCAATTCATCAACTGTTCGCTTAACTAAATGCATCACCTAACTAAAATTACTCAATCCATCAATCCCTGTGGGATCAACCTCACTCTTGTGAGTAATTACTACTTGATGCGATCCGGTACACTTGTCGGTGAGTTTTGGTGTGAAATCTAATTTCCACCATCACCTGCTGCTGTTCTTCATAGCTCTCTTCATTCTGCCCCCACCCAACTGGTGGTTGATTTGTGGTATTCACTGCTGCCACTTGCAAACTATCAACCTTCTTTGCCATCATTTCTATTTGTTGCTGGATTTGCTGATGCATCACCTTGTTTTGAGCTAAAATGGTATCCACACCTTCTAACTCCAATACTCCTTTCCTTTGAGCTGGTTGGTGTTGTCTTTGATGAGCATAGAAGTATTGATGGGCCTCTTCAGCTATCTTCATAAGTTGTAGTGATCCTCTTGCTGAATAATCCAAAGCTTCTTGAGCTCTCAGTGTCAATCCTTCATAGAAGTTCTGAAGCTTGTCCCATTTATTAAACATTTCAGGGGGACACTTCCTAATCAAGGCTTTATATCTCTTCCAAACCTCATAGAGTGATTCTGCATCCAATTGAGTGAAGGTCTGCACCAATCTAATGATCCTCTGAGGTGGGTAGAATTTAGCGAAAAACTTGCCTACCAAATCCTCCCAATTGTTGATGCTTTCTCTGGGAAATGCTTCCAACCATTGAGCAGCTTTGTCTCTCAATGAAAATGGAAACAGCCACAGTTCGTAGATATCTGGATGCACACCATTAGTTTTGACAGTGTCACAAATCCTCAGAAAAGTGGATAAGTACTGGTTTGGATCTTCCAGAGGGCCTCCTCCATAGGAACAATTATTCTGTACAAGAGTGATGAGCTGAGGCTTCAATTCAAAGTTGTTTGCATTGACATTTGGAGTAAGGATGCTACTCCCACAATGCCTTGGGTTGGGGAAGGTGTAAGAGGCTAAAACGCTTCTCTGAGGTTGGCCATGGTTGCTGGCTACTCCATCAGGTGGGTTAGATGGATTATCTTCCATCTCTTAGTTCTCATCCTCTGATTCTTCCTCTCCAACAACACTTTTTCCTCTTGCTTCTCTTCTTAATCTTCGGAGGGTCCTCTCGTCTTGATCACAGAAGGTAGGGATCTCTCTCCTTGCCTCTTTCATACAACAACAAGAAAAACACACACAAAAACCAGAAAACAAAAACAATTCACTCTACTGCTAGAGTGAGGTTATGGTTAGCTTAAACAAAAATTCAAACAGCTAGTGTGCTTATTAGAAACAAAGAAAAAGAAAAGAAAAAGTGCTTAATCTAGATTATCACCTTACTTAATCATTGTCAATCTATATCAATCCCCAGCAACGGTGCCAAAAACTTGATGAGGGAAAAATGATTCCATACAAAACTCACTGGCAAGTGTACCAGGTCGCATCAAGTAGTAATAACTCACAAGAGTGAGGTCGATCCCACAGGGATTGATGGATTGAGCAATTTTAGTTAGGTGATGAATTTAGTTAATGAATTGAGTGATTTTGAATGATTTTGATTGACAGAAGCTAAATTGCAAGTAAATAGAAGTGCAGAATGTAAATTGAGTAGAAAAATAAAGTGCAGAAAGTGGATTGGCTAAATCTAAAGGTGCAGAAAGATTAAATTGCATGAAACTTAGAGTTAAAGAAAGTAAATAAACTAAAACTTAGATTGCAAGAAAAGTAAATTACAGAAACTTAAAGTGCAAGAAATACAAATTGCTGAAGAAAATGAAATTTAAAACAGAAGAGAAAATTTAGATCCATTTCTTAGAACAATTGAGAAGAAGAATAAAAGATGATTCTCAGATTTTGAATCAATGAAGCTCTTCAATCTCAATTGAAATTCCAAGAACAGATAGCAGATGTTGCAAAAGAAAAGAAAATGCAGAAAGTAAACTAGATCCAAATTCCTGAAAACAATTGAAAATTAAAAGTGAAAACTAAAAATGAGCTAAATGTAAAACTAAAAATGAGCAAAAGGTTCTTTACAAATCCAACTTAATCCTATTTATACACTTTCTATTTTGATCATCAAAGCTTGGAGTGGGCCATTTTGATTTGTGAAGAAATGGATCCAAGATGGCTTGGTTCAATTTTTAGTTGGAGACCTACTCCAGTGGAGTGCTCCGCTCGGTTTTGTGAGTGTTGTGCTCACTTTCCTTGGTGAAGCATGCTCACTAGCACTCACTAAGTGAGCATTGTGCTCAAATAATGAGCGCTATGTCTAGTGTTGATGCGTGCTTCCACCTTCGAGCCTTGGTGAACCCCTCTTTGCATGATGTGCGTCCTTTATTTACTTAGTTGAGAGCTCGAAAATGCTCACCTCTTTTGAGCATAGTGCTCACTTCTTTGAGCGCCATTTGAGCGCTCCTTGCCTTCCTTGGTTTGTTGCATGACAATGCTCACTAGAGTGAGCATAGCGCTCACTTAATTGAGCACCAGCCTTGTCTTGGCCTTGCTTCCTTTACTGAAGAGCACACAAATGCTCACTAGAGTGAGCGTAGTGCTCACTTAATGGAGCGCCCTCCTTGGATGCTGATGAGCGGATAATTTATACGTTTTTTGACATTGTTTTTAGTATGTTTTTAGTAGGATCTAGTTACTTTTAGGGATGTTTTCATTAGTTTTTATGTTAAATTCACATTTTTGGACTTTACTATGAGTTTGTGTTTCACCTTCTTTCTGTGCGGGGATTGTTCGTGTTTGGACAACTGACGGTTCATCTTGTTGCTCAGATTAGGTAATTTTCTTTTTATTTTGTTTTCAAAAAAAAAAAAAATCTTTCAAAAATATTTTCAAAAATCTCTCATATGTTTTCGAAAAAAAATTAAAATGTTTTCAAAAATTTTATTCAAAATTTTTAAGAATGAATTCTAGTGTTTCATGAAGCATGTGAAGCCTGGCTGGCTGTAAAGCCATGTCTAAATTCTTTTGGACTGAGGCTTCCAAACCATCAGAGGTAACTTACATACTTGGTAAATGATGAGCAGCAATTTATTATCAAGATCAATATACTCTGGTGTTAAATGCTGAAGCTTGGCTGGCCATTGGCCATGTCTAGTATTTTGGACTGGAGCTTTCTTTGAAAGCTTGGCTGGCTAGTGAGCCATGTCTAATTCCTGGACTGAAGCTTTAGACTAACAATGCAAGATTCCTGGAATTCATATTAAAAATTTTGGAATCCTTATTTTTCCTTTTAATTTTCGAAAAATATAAAATAAAAATCCAAAAAAATTAGAAAATCATAAAAATCAAAAATATTTTCTGTTTCTTGTTTGAGTCTTGAGTCACATTATAAGTTTGGTGTCACTTGCATATGCATCTTGCATTTTTCGAAAATTTCATGCATTCATAGTGTTCTTCATGATCTTCAAGTTGTTCTTGGTAAGTCTTCTTGTTTGATCTTGATGATTTTTTTGTTTTGTGTCTTTTCATGTCTATCATATGCATTCTTGAATTCTTAGTGTCTAAGCATTAAAGAATTCTAAGTTTGGTGTCTTGCATGTTTTCTTTGTATTAAAATTTTTTCAAAAATATGTTCTTGATGTTCATCATGTTCTTCATAGTGTTCTTGGTGTTCATCTTGACATTCATAGCATTCATACATGCATTCATTGTTTTGATCTAAAAATTTCATGCATTGCATCCTTTTAGTGTTTTTCTCTTGCATCATAAAAATTCAAAAATAAAAAAAAATATCTTTCCCTTTTTCTCTCATCAAATTCGAAAATTTGAGTTGACTTTTTCAAAAATTTTTAAAATCAAATTGTTTCTTATGAGTCAAATCAAATTTTCAATTTGAAAATCTTATCTTTTTCAAAATCTTTTTCAAAAATCAAATCTTTTTCAAATTTCTTGGTTATTTTTGAAAATTCCAAAAATATTTTTCAAAAATCTTTTTCTTATTTTTAAATCAAATTTTCGAAAATAACATAATCAATTAATGTTTTGATTCAAAAATTTGAAGTTTGTTACTTGCTTGTTAAGAAGTTCTTGAAGTTGATACTCTGAATGCCATATTGGCTCAGAACAAAATATTGACTCAGAAAGTCAATATGATTTCTCAGAGTCTGCATGGAATGCAAGCTGCATCCAACAGTACTCAAGAGGCCTCTTCTGAAGAAGAAGCCTATGATCTTGAGAACCCTGCAATAGCAGAGGTAAATTACTTAGGTGAACCTTATGGAAACACCTATAACTCAACATGGAGAAATCATCCAAATTTCTCATGGAAGGATCAAAAGCCCCAACAAGGCTTTAATAATGGTGGAAGAAACAGGTTTAGCAATAGCAAACCTTTTCCATCATCAACTCAGCAACAGACAGAGAACTCTGAACAAAATGCTTCTAATTTAGCAAATCTAGTCTCTGATCTATCTAAGGCCACTGTAAGTTTCATGAATGAAACAAGGTCTTCCATTAGAAATCTGGAAGCACAAGTGGGCCAGCTGAGTAAAAGGATCACTGAAATCCCTCCTAGTACTCTCCCAAGCAACACTGAAGAGAACCCAAAAGGAGAGTGCAAGGCCATTGACATAAGCGCCATGGCCGAACCTGTGAGGAGAGGAAAGGACGTGAATCCCAAGGAGGAAGACCTCCTGGGACGTTCAGTGATCAATAAGGAGCTTCCCTCTGAGGAACCAAAGGACTCTGAGGCTCATCTAGAGACCATAGAGATTCCATTGAACCTCCTTATGCCCTTCATGAGCTCTGATGAGTATTCCTCTTCTGAAGAGAATGAGGATGTTACTGAAGAGCAAACTGCCAAGTTTCTTGGTGCAATCATGAAGCTGAATGCCAAATTATTTGGCATTGATGCTTGGGAAGTTGAACCTCCCTTGTTCATCAATGAACTAAGTGATCTGGATCAACTGACATTGCCTCAGAAGAGACAGGATCTTGGAAAGTTCATAATCCCTTGTACCATAGGCACCATGATCTTTAAAGCTCTGTGTGACCTTGGTTCAGGGATAAACCTCATGCCCCTCTCTGTAATAGAAAAACTGGGAATCTATGGGGTGCAGGCTGCTAAAATCTCACTAGAGATGGCAGACAGCTCAAAAAAAACAGGCTTATGGACAAGTAGAAGATGTATTAGTAAAGGTTGAGGGCCTTTACATACCTGCTGATTTCATAGTCCTGGATACTGGAAAGGAAGAGGATAAATCCATCATCCTAGGAAGACCTTTCCTAGCCACAGCAAGAGCTGTGATTGATGTTGACAGAGGTAAAATATTATTATTTATTATATGAGCCTGATTCGTTGTTAAAAACGTAGTTAGTTTGCGAGGTACTTTTTTTTTGAAAACGTTTGAATTAATAAACATAATCATTTATAATCAATTCACAAATAATAACAGGTAAAACAGTTATATATAACCACACATAAATACATCACAAGTAGTAGACAACATTCAGTGATTTAGCCTTTATTAGAGTATAGACTGCTAGTTAGAACATCCCTAGATATAGCTAGATAATAACTATATACATATATATACATACAACATCCCAGGCCCTGACCTGTTCAAGAAGTCCCCAAGCTGGCATCCAGGCTAGTCTAGACTCTATACTCACCTAGTCCCTCTAAACTACTAAAGCGAGGGAAAGTACGTTCTAAGTCTTCAAAACTCAAGTCAGGTGGAACATCATCAAAAGGTAGAACATCATTTGTTACTCCTCTGCACGATCAGACATTGCCATATAACGTCTCTCGGGTACCTCATCAAGTAGCCACACAACAGGAGTCTCGTACACAGGATTTAGGTTAAAGTTCACGTACAAACGGGGTGCAGACATTGGCTGGTCTCAGATTATATACATATAAATCGAAAACGAGATTCACCCTAGACTCAGAAGACTACCTAGAGCGGAATCCTTTTTTGGAACGATCATCAGCAAACTATGGAAGGTTACTCATGCTTCCATCTGAAGGGGGAAGGGAGAGAGAAGGGGTAAGAACTGGGGAGTTCTTAGTAGGGTCGGGGTTATTAGTTAAGTTCATTAATTATATGTTGTTTTGCAAACGAATAGCAAAATACAAAAAGCAGTAAATAGAAGATGAAGATAAATAGAGGAAATAGAGAAAATAGAAAACAGAACACAAACAGAAGAATTCAAGAAAATAACACAAGCGCAGAGAATGGAATACAAACAAGGAAAGCATACATTCATACCACAATCATAACAAAGGAAATGCGCAACCAAGTATGATGCATGTCTAGCCCTAGCGCAGGTAATGAGCTCATTTGTCGGTTTCTACCCGCTCCCAACGTTACCCGAAGTAGCTGAAACGGGTATGGTTTTCCAGTCAGCATAGGTACAGTTCTCACTAACCGACGTATGCGTCATATCCTCTATAAGCAAACTCTGCCTTACAGGTGGCGGCATTCCAGCCGTGTATGAAATCATATTCTCTGTAAGCAATCCTTACTTTACAGGTGCGGCATTCTAGCCGTGTATGAATTAATATCCTTTGCAAGTGATCCCAGGTTATCAGTTGCAGGTACAGCTCTCAATAGCTGTGTAACACTGGAAAACGTTCTGTGGTTGTACCACTATCTATCTGACTGCCTTCACACAGCAGATCATTACATAATCATTCTCATTATCATCATGCATCATCATTCTCATTATTCATCATCATTTTCACATTCTTATGCAGTACCTCTTTCTTTCTCTGTTCAATCATACTGTACAAACTTTACATCTTTCACTTTTACAATATCCTGGCTCAAACCATTTCTCTTTATCATATTATTCTTTTCTCTTTGTATCTCTTTACTTTACTCTGGTTACTCTGTGCTCTGTGTTACTTTATTCTGCTCTGATTTCTCTGTTTAACATGTGTATTTAAAGCTTATGTAAATTTCGGTATGAATAGTTATTCTGCCCCAAGTATAGGTTCATTAAGTCTATACTAAAATAGTTTAACTTTTCATATAATACCTAACCCTAGTTGCAACTCAAGGACTAACTATGTTACCCTAGTTCGTTTACTAATCTCTGTCTGTTTTCTGTCATTAAAACTTTACAGACTTTTCCTTTGATTTTTGTCTTTTCTTCAACTTTTTATCTTTCATTTATCTTTGCCTCACTAATATGTTCTTACCACTCCCTAAGTGTTTTATGAAGGTAATTATAAGATTCTGGGCTTAAAGTTGTCTTTCTAAAGCTTTTATAGAAAACTGCCTTTTTCGCGTTATTTTATTATTTTTATTAAAATATTATTTTTAATTAAATATTATTATTTAATATTTTATTATTATTTATTATTTTATCATTAAAATTTTGAAAATTACCCCACTTTAACTTTTAACCTTTAAAATTCACTTTTTACCACCCGTAACTTTTAATATTTCTACTTTAACCACCCTAACTTCAGAAATTACAAAATAACCCCTCAAACACCAAAATAATTACAACCTTGTCCTTTTTAAGATCTAAAAGGTTTTCTTCATTGTTCTTCACCAAACTCAAAGTGTTCTTCGTAAATTCTTCAGATTCTTTCTCTGTTTTTACCCGTTTTTCAGTCTTTTCAGCAACCGATTTTTACCATAATTCAAGATAAATTCCTAGCCACTAAAACCCCATCTTTTCTACATGATTTTAACACAAATTGAACCCTGATTTAGGGCCTATGGTTTCGTTTTTCTAGCAGCCATGAAGAACATAAGTTCAAAGTTGAATATCATCAAATTTCATCAAATTTTTACCAAAATTTCAGCAAGAATCACTCATATAAACCATCAATTTCAAGCACATCCAAATCATATCATAATCACACAACTCAAACACAATCAATCAAGATTAATTTTGTCAAACCTTACCTTGATTTGCTGCTCCAAATCCGGTTACTCTTTGAAGTGTTCTTAAAGCACTTTTTCCTCCTAAATCACATCAAGAACAAATTTAAATCCAAAAACCCTCAACTAACAAAATCTCACTCAACATGTTAGGAACTGATTTCTAACCTTATACTTGATGTAAATTCACGTTTCTTGGCCCTCAAGTCAAGTTAAGCATGATTCCTAAGGAAAAACATCAAGAAAACACATGTTTTGTATGGTTTTCCTTGAAAACCGAATTGAAGAGGGAGGGAGACAGCCATCTCACCTTATTTCCAGCCTTGATATGTTATATGGTTATGTAGAGAAAGAAGAAATGATCATTTTGGTGAAATCGGAATTTTGATTTGAGTTTTAGTTCAGAAGAAATCAAGCTTTGAAGATTTGGAACTAAGAACTTTTCTCTCCTTTTTCTCTTGATGATTTTCGGCCACAATGAGCAAATGAGGCAGCCTTTGAGGTCTTGGGGGTGTAAGGTGAGTTGTGATTGGTTGGCTTGAAGGTGGGTTAAAATAATATTAAAATATCTCTGGTGTATAACTACTAAAACCAGGTGTATCGGAAAACTTGTAAAAACATCTCTAAAAATTATTTTCTGAGCTACTAGAATATATGACACTAGTAACATATTTATTATGAGAATAGAAAATCTATGATGAAGCCTTAGCATTTCTAAAGTCATCAGAGAGTGCTGGTGCTAAGCTGCATTAGTAAACTATAAACCTGGTTAAACCAATTTCCTATGTTTAACTAAAACAGACCAGGTAACCTTATAATATCATTCAAGCATCTTCTAATACTAATATAATGATAATATTATACTATTATCTCTCTTCTCTCATGAATCGAGTCTAGTTCATCAAACTAAGAGTATTTACAAAAATTAGAATCAAAACTCCAAACCGATACGGTTCAAAAACTAGGTTCTTCGTGATTGCATTATCGAGCTTGCCTCAGAAAAGGTTCTAGCTTAAATATGACATAATGACAATGAGGATTGAGATGATTGATGATATAGCAGAGGTGTTCCTTTTACTGACCTTCCGGAGGATTCTGTGCATTCAGAAAAGATCTCGCGTACTCAAAAATCAGGGTTGTTACAGCATAAGGCAGGGGGAGAACCTGAGGGGTAGTAGGACAGAAATGGGAATGGAAAGGTGAGAGGGTGAGGGATTGCAGTGCCGCCCAGGAGTGGTGGTGGCGGAGCTTGCGGCTACGCAGAGAGGGAAGAGTCATGGAGTAGAGCTGAAGAACAGAGAGTGGCACAGGGGCAGAGAAGGAGAGTGATGGTCAGAGTAGATTGACACGGAAGCGCGATGTGTGCGCATGCGTGGGTGGGAAGGGGGCGTTTCAATGCGTACGCGTACTGCGCGCGCCCGCGTCTGCTGAGGCTTGCACGAGAAGCATAATGCTCGCGCCACAGTCGCACAACTCTCGGGTAATATGAGGTAAATCTGTGTTGGTGCATTGACGCGTACGTGCATTTACGCGTACGCGTGTATCCCCTTATGCCCCACGCTCAATGTTTGCGCAAGGTTTGCCCAACTCTCTGGAGTTGTGAATGGGGTTTTGTTCGCTGATCGACGCGTGCGTGTGCAACGTGCGCACGCGCCCCTGCTCCCTTTTTTTTTTCAGAAACACAAAAAATAGCTAAAATCAACCTAACACTACCTATAAATCAAAACCGAACAAAAATGAAAATTTACAAAAATTTTGGTTCTTGAAAGGTTTTTCAAATACAAGTAAGGAAAGCTTGCATCACAAGCAACTAGCAACCCAATTATTAAAGCAACTATATGAATAGAAAACTACCTACAATGACAACTCAAATCACTTATTAAGCAAACTACAAGAGAGTGGATAGAGTTTACCATGGTGGGGTGTCCCCCACCTAGCATTTTTATTTTAAGTCCTTAAGTTGGACATTTGGGGGGCCCTTTGTCATGGTGGCTTGTGTTTGTACTCATCCTTGAATCTCCAAGGATCTTCGCTTCTCAAGTGGTTGACAGAATTTCCAACCTTTTTCACCAAGCTTGGGTGAAGTTCGACCCAAGATATGAGGTCCCACAGGTGGTTCACTAAACACGATCTGGGGTCACATATATTATCTTCGCACCCGTCTTTAAGTTGATTGTTATGATTCTTCCATCCGGGTGGTTGACACATAGAATTCTCTTTAGCACACCAAAATCTCATCCTATACCCACACAAAGTAGCATTCATCCAATCATAGTCCCTATGCCTTGAAGTTGTGACATTAGTGAGCCGAATACCACACTTTTAACCACTGCACAACTCCCTCTTACTATTGACTCCACAAAGAGCTCTAAGTTGCCCATCTGTTTTAATCAACCCATATTCAAGTAAGACAGTGAAACTTAAAGGTAAGAATGTTATCCACTTGAATATTGTGTTGGATGGTGATTTAGGAGGGAGAGCCTCCCCACACTTCGACAATGCGAGGGTTGCTCCCTTAGGCTCTTCCTTAGTTGTTTCCACCTCTTGACAGCTCCTTTCAATTTCTTCTTGCTTATCAACTTCTTCCAATTCCTCCTCGTCATCAATCAAGTCAAGCTTTGAAGGTTGTGTGAAGTTCAATTCACTATCACCTTCACATCCAATGGAAGGGTCTTCAACAAGGTCACCCATATTACTTGGCTTGGAGTTGTCTTCAATAACTTCAACTTTACACCTAATGGGAGATGATTCGACTTTAGATAAAAAGTCATTGATGATTGAGTCTATCTCTTGATCAACCTCTTCATATTCTTCAACTTTGATATGCTCCGGAGGTTGTTGATACTCCCATGGTGGTTCCACATCTCCTAAATTTTGAACCTCGTCTCCTTTTTCTTCAATGATCATTGGTTTCTCCAATTGTTTCAACCTCGCGTAAGGTTTTTTTTTATTTGGACGACCCAGTGCACTTGCTGGTCAGTTGTACCAGAGTTGTGAAAAGTGTGATTACAATTCTGTGCACCACTACCTAACCCGTAGCATGCCACTATTAAGCAGAGGAATCAAACCATATCAAGAATGCACTGAACTCATGGATTTCCATAGAACTCAAGCAAAAAGCAAGCAAGAGAGAATGAAGCAACACTTGGTGGATGCTGGACTATGGGATGAGGAGAGATTTGGGACTGAAGACCAGCTGAAAGAAAGAAGAAGCAAGAAGAAGCAAGATGCCAAGAATAAAGGAAAGCAATCAGGGAATTGAAAGGTGGTGTTGCTCCTTGTCTATCAATAAGAAAGATTGTGTTTTCGTTTTATGAAGTTTAAATTCTGTTGTTTACTTTCCCTAAGTTCCAAAATAAATGTTTTGGTTTAAGTACTTGTTTTCATCATCATCAATTTAGATGTTATGACTTGTCCCTTTTGCCTGTTGATTCAATAAGAGAAAAATGTTGAAAAAGAAAGTGAATGTCCAATGTGCTAGGAATAGTAAAAGAGTTCAGTGGTGGTATGTTTGTTTGATTGTTAAAGTAAGCTTATTAATAAAAGATAAAGGTTAGGATGATCCCTTGTAGTGTGAACCTAGTTGCTGTTGTAAAACCTTCAATTAATAATTATCCTTGGAAAAAGAAAGAGCAAGAAAAGGAAGGAAGAAAAGCCAATAATTGGCAACAGAAATAAAAGAAACAAATAAAAAGGCTAGAGCTTGGACCTTAGGACATATGCTTGTGATGCTATTGTATTAGGATTTGCTTGTATTAGTAGGTTCCGAGGAGTATTTTCAAACTTGGTAACTTGGATTAACTAATCCGGGATTACCAACCAAAAATTCACCATCAAGAGCAACCTAATTACAAAGCATTTAGTAACCCAAAGAGGTGCTGGGCATCAATGTCTTAGGATGAATTGGGAGCCAAGTGTCTGTGGTGGAGATATGTTGATTGAAAAACCAAGCTAAAAAGCTGCTGCAACACATAACACTTAGCTTTGAACAAAAGTGTAAGCTTCTCAGCAAAAATAGAAAAGAAAATCAAAACACCAAGGTGATAAGGGAAAATTAGATTTCCACACAAACTCACCGGCAAGTGTACCGGGTTGCATCAAGTAGTAATAACTCACAAGAGTGAGGTCGATCCCACAAGGATCGATGGATCAAGAAACTTTAGTGAGGTGATTAGTTTATTTAAGCTAACAGTGTTTAATTGGATGAAATTGAAACAACAGAAAGTAAATTGCAGGAATTATAAAGTGCAGAAAGTAAATTGACTGAAACTTAAAGAGCAAGAAATGTAAAATGCAGCAAATGTAAAGGGAATTGGGTGCAGGGAATTTAAAGAAAGCAATAAAGCAAGCAATCGAAGAGATCTTGAGAGCAAGTAACAGGAAATTTAAATTGCAGGAAAATTAAATCAAGCTGAATCATGAACAGAATTGTAAAATTGCAGAAAGTGAAATTGCAGAGAAGGAAATCGTAGCATAAAAGGAAATTGTAGCAGAGATGTGTAAGCAATGGAAATTTCATAAAGCTGAATTGAGTTCTAAAATGTAGAGAGTGCAGAAAATAAAAGTGTATCAAAGAAAGTCTTCTATTCTACTCCTACTCCTACTCCTATTGCTCTCTAGCAAAGCCAACATAACCAAGCTCCCGAATGAAATGAAATTGATGCCTTTATATAGGCTTTACAAAATAAACATAAAATTGAAATTGAAAACAATTACAATTCAAATGAAATTCCTATTCTAATTGTTTCTTGTGCCCTTTGGGTCATGTCCAATGGGCTTTTGTTGGTTTGGATTTGAATTAGAGTGGGTCAGGTGCTTCATGGCTTGGGTCTCCTCCCAGTGGAGCGCTCAGTTCACTTTGTGAATGTTATGTTCACTCCGTTTGGTGCTCCCCTCACGTGCATTTTTGGTGTGCACCTTGCCTCCTACTAGCGTTCCTTTAGTGAACGCTAAGTTCACTTCTTGAGCGCTCTCCCTTGGCTTCTTTGGTGCGCAGCACCATTTGGTGCTCAATGTAGCCTTCTCTAGGAGCATTGCCTTAGTGAACTCTAAGTTCAATTATTGAGCACTGGCTCTTTTGGTTGAGTGCTCTCCCTTGCCCAGGCTTGCAAGTCACAAAAAAGGTAGAAAAGTGAGCGCCACGCTCATTTCCAAAGTGAACACTAGTCTTATTTGACTATTGAGCATAGTTTTTGGGCCTTAAAGATGCCTATCACTTGTGCTTCAATTTCATGCCAAATATAGATTATTATATATTGTTCGAAAGCTCTAAATGTCAGCTTTCCAACGCAACTAGAAGTGCATCAATTGGACATCTGTAGCTCAAGTTATCTTCCTTGGAAGGTGAAGAGGTCAGCTGGCCTTACTGCAGGTTGATACTATGCTCATCTTTTCACTTTCGGGGTAAGTTTTCTCCCTTATATTTAGTGTCCACCATGCAGTGCCATATATGCTTGGAAAGCTCTAGATTCCTAATTTCGAATGCCACTAAAATCACATCATTTGGAGTTTTGTAGCTCAAGTTATTCTTGATGGAGTGTGAAGAGGTTAGGGTTGCAAATCCTCTTTCCTCCTCCCTGAGTCTGTTTTCAACTCTTTTGCCACCTTGGGAGTATGATTCTTCTTTTAGTGCTTTTATTGCTTCTTTTTCTGTTATTTCCTACAAAGTTTATAAAATCAAAACATCAAGGAAATATACCATTTAAGCAGAAAAGCATGCAATATTTAAGCACTAATCATCAATTTCTTGTATGAAAAGCATAGAAAAATATGACATGATGACATGTCATCACAATGATGTATGAATAACAAGGTTCACAGCAGCAACTTTAGTCATCATTTAAAGGGACATTTCAAGCCTGAAATCTAATAAGGACATATAGGCTTCTCTGTTTTCTTTCATTTCTTATGTTTTAGTGCTTGCTTTGGGACAAGCAAGATTTAACAAGCATTTTTCATTTGTTTCATTAGGTTTTATGCACTTTCTTACACAATAAGTAAGTGGTTGGAGTGGAATTTCATGATCATTTTGACCCAATCAAACATCATTTATTTTATACAAAAATCATGAGATTTAGGCAAGAATTTAGTGATTATTATGATTGATGCAAATTCTTGTTATTTTGGTGAATCTTTGATTGCTTGTTTGGTTAATTTCAGGTGAGAAAATGAAGAAAAGAAGAAGCCATACAGTATAGCGTTGCGTTCAAATAATGAACGCCACGCTCACTTACGACGCGCAAGTGTTCATGACGCGCACGCGTCAGGGATGGATTTCTGAAGATCCACGCGTACGCGTGCATGACGCGTACGCGTGGTTGTGGTTGGCGCTCGCTTTCAAAAAGAGCGCTATGTTTATTTATTCAGTGTTTTCGGGCACGATCATATTTGGAGGCAAAGTTTTGAAATCGACGCGCACGCGTGTATGACGCGCACGCGTGTATGACGCGCACGCGTCGATGGAGCACCTGGGACAAAGCATGCTCACGCGTGGCTGGCGCTGAAGCATGGAATTGGTATTTGCCTCCCACGCGCACGCGTGGAGGACGCGCACGTGTGGGTAGCGCTCACTAAACCAACGTAGCACTCACTAAGTTAACACTATCAACGACACGTACGTGTCGAAGAAAGCGCGCGAGCATGCTGGAGCTGAAGACTGATGGTGACGCGTACGCGTACATGACGCATACGCGTCGATGAGGAAAGAGGCAAAAGGAAGTGCATGCGTCTGAGACGTGCACGCGTGGATGAATGAATGCTGCGCTCACTTAGATAACGCAACGTTCCCCTGGAAGCAGCAACCAAATGCCATTTTGATCCACTTCATACAAGGCCACAAAGCCCACTCCAATTACTTGAAGACTAATTTGGAAAGTGTATAAAGAGGATAAAATTTGATTTCATAGGGAGCCCTCTTTTAGTTTTCATTTTAGAATTTTAGAATTGAGATCATATCTGAATTTTCCTTTCTGTTTTGCTTCCTCTTTTCTGCATCTGTTACTTTCTATTTTGATTCTTTTGACTTCGGATTGAAGACTTCTTCTGAATTTCTTCATCTTGGAGTTTTCTTTCATTTTTCCTTTGATAGTTTTATGAGTTGGAGATCTGATCATAGTTTACATTCTATTTTTCTTTCTTTTACAATTTCTTCTTTTCTGTTTTGTTAAGAGAGTACTTGAGATCTTAGTCTTAGTTCTGTTTTAATCCTTCTGCAATTTTTCGTTTCTGTTTTGGTACCAGAATTTTGATTGATCTATTTTATGAATATCCTCATCTGAGAGTTCTTTGACTTACTGCAATTTATATTTTCCATATCTGTTTTAATTCCCAACACTCAAATCCCTTTACTCTTCATGCAATTTAAGTTTCGTAGCAATCTATATTCTGGAATTTAAATTACTTCCACTTTAAATTTCAGTTATTTACCTTTCTTGCAATTTAAGTTTCAGCTCTTTTAATTTCTTGCACTTTAAGTTTCTGCATTTTACTCCTTCAGCATTTTAAGATTCTGCCAATTTTCTTTCTGCATTTTATTTTTCTTGCAATTTCACTTCTGTTAGTCAAATTTCACCAAATTCATCAAATATTTGCTTAACTAAATTCATCACCATACTAAAGTTGCTCAATCCATCAATCCCTGTGGGATCGACCTCACTCTTGTGAGTTATTACTACTTGATACGACTCGGTACACTTGCCAGTGAGTTTGTGTGGAATCATTTTTCCCTCATCACCCAGCATATACACACCACAGACACTTGGCTCACAATTCAATTCTAGAGACATTGATCCCCAACACCTCTTTGGGTCACTAAATGCCTTGTAACTAGGTTGCTCTTGATAGTGAACTTTGGTTGATAATCCCGGGTTAGTTAACCCAAGTTACCAAGTGTTAAAACACTCCTTAGAACCTAATTATCCAAGAAGATCCTAGTACAAAAGCATCACAGGCATGGGTCTTAAGGGTTGAGCTATTGGCGCCTAGCTTATTCTTTGTTTCTTTCCTTCTTTCTTGTTCTTTCTTTCAAGGAGATTTATTCACAAATTTTTCACATACAGCAACTAAATTCATACTTACGGGACATTCTACCTTTCATCTTTATTAGGGAACTTGATAAATAATCAAACATGTACCACCACTGAACCTTATTCTATTTTCTATCAAATTGGACTATTACTCTTTCTGTTTCAAAATCATTTTCTTTTATTCATGCAAAGGGGAACAAGACATAGATTCAAGCAGATGAAAATGAAGCAGACACTTAGACTAGCACACTTAATTGACAATTAAAAGACAGTAAACAAAAAGAATGCACGAAACTTAAACTAGTCAATAGGGGTACATTTAGACTTCCAATTTAGAGCACTTCAAAGCAGAAATAGATAGGCAATAATACAACCTCTTGGTGTCTTCTTGCTTAGTTTTTCATTATCCTCCCTAGCTTTTGTATCCTCTTTGTCCTCCTATATGATGGTGCATAGTCCTTCCAAGGGATTGATTATCTTCCTGCAAAGTAATTGGAAGTTGCTTGTTCCCTAAGCACTTGAAAGATAGTTAGCATGCATGAATGTTTGTAGGCTTTTGAACATACTTTGGTGTGTGAACACCAAACTTAGTTCCTTGACAATGTCTATTATGCAGCAGATTACTCACATACATGAACCCTTGTGCTTTTATTAAAGAAAAGCTAGCTATAAACCAAAAGTTTGAGCAACTGTCAAGAAATTTCCCTGATTATTTTGGAGTTTCTAACTCAGGATACTTTTTGGAGGGTTATTGGGTGTTTCTATGAAATCTATGGTGGAACATCAAACTTAAATTCACACATTCACCCTTTTTATACCCATTTTGGTGTGCAAAACCAAACTTAACTCCTTGCAATACACGAAATTCTTAACACTTTATTTAAACAACTAAGAAAAGAACGTTACCTCTGGTTGGGTTGCCTCCCAACAAGCGTTTCTTTATCGTCATTAGCTTGACGTCCTCCATTCTTGTTTATCTCAGTTCATGAATGCTCTCCTCCTTGTTCCAAGGCCCTCCCAGGTAATGCTTAGCTCTGTGACCATTTGCTGTGAATATGTCCCTTGTAGCTTTATTCAAAAGTTCAAGGCTTCCATGTGAAAAAACCTTAGTCACCAGATAAAGGCCAGTCCATTTGTATAATAGCACTAGAGTTGTATAATAGCACTTGTTGCCCTGGCTCAAACTCTCTTCTTGAAATTTTTTTGTCATGCCATCTTTTAGCTCTCTCCTTGTATATCTTAGCATTCTCATAAGCTTCCAATCTGAATTCATCCAACTCGTTGAGTTGTAATAGCCTTTTCTCTCCTGCTACTTGAGAGTCAAGATTGAGGAGCTTAGTGGCACAGAAAGATTTGTGTTCGAGCTCCACAGGTAGGTGACAGGATTTACGATAAATCAGCTGGAAGGGTGACTTCCCAATTGGGGTTTTGAATGCGGTTCTATATGCCCATAGAGTATCATCCAATTTTCTTGCCCAGTCTTTCCTTGTGATGCCAACCATCTTTTCTAGGATTCTCTTCAGCTCCCTGTTTGCCAATTCAGCCTGGCCATTAGTTTGAGGGTGGTATGGTGTGGCAACTTTGTGAATTACTCCATATTTGTGGAGCAGCTTTTCCATTTGTCTATTATAAAAGTGGCTGCCACCATCACTAATAAGGCCTTTAGGCACCCCATCTGGTAAAGATGTGTCTCTTAAGAAATTGAAGAATAATTGGTGCATCATATGTAGTTGTTGCTATGGCCTCTACCCATTTTGAGACATATTCCACTGCTAGCAGTATGTATTTGAAGGAATATGATAGGAGAAACGGTTCCATGAAGTCTATGCCCCAGAGATCAAACAGTTCCACTTCCAGAATGAAGTTTTAACGCATTTTATTCCTCCTTGTTAGTCTTCCAGCTATTTGGCATTCATTGCATTGGTGCACAAATGCTCTGGCATCTTTGAATATGGCTGGCCAATAAAATCCACTTTGAAGTACTTTAGCAGCTATTTTTTCTGGCCCAAAGTGTCCACCATAAGCTGAACTATGACAATGCCATAGTATGGCCCTCATTTCATTTTCAGGAACACACCTTCTAAACATTCCATCTCGACATCTCTTAAACAAGAATGGCTCGTCCCACAGGAATTTCTTGGCTTCATTGAGTAACTTCTTCACTTTTTGCCTGGTGAACTCTTGGGGAATCCTTCTTCCCACCTTGTAGTTTGCAATGTTAGCAAACCAAGGTGCTTGTTGGGCTTGAAGAAGATGTTCATCTAGGAACTTCTCATTCACTGGTTGTGGTTTATCTTGGTTGATCTCTTGTGATAGTCTTGACAGATGGTCTTCAACTTGGTTTTCACTTCCTTTCCTATCTCTCACTTCAATGTCAAATTCTTGTAGCAGCAGCACCGACCTGATAAGTCTTGGCTTGGCATCCTGTTTAGACATGAGATACTTGAGAAGAGCATGATCAATATATACTACAACTTTTGAACCAATAAAGTATTGTCTAAATTTGTCAAATGCATATACAATTGCCAAGAGTTCTTTTTCTGTGGTGGTGTAATTTTTTTGTGCCTCATTTAACACCTTTCTTGCATAGTATATAACATGATGCAAGTTATCCTTTTTTTGTCCCAGTACAGCACCAATTACAACATCACTTGCATCGCACATGAGTTCAAAAGGAAGTCCCCATTCTGTGGGTGTGATGATTGGTGCTGTAGTGAGTTTATTTTTCAATGTTTCAAAAGCATGCTTGCAATTATCATCAAAGACAAAAGGATTGTCAGCCACTAGCAAGTTGCTTAGTGGTTTAGCTATTTTTAGAAAATTTTTGATGAATTTTCTGTAAAACCCAGCATGCCCAAGAAAACTTCTCACTGACTGGTATATGAAGCTTTTCTATGATCTCTATCTTATCTTTGTCAACTTCTATACCCCTGGTTGAAACCTTATGCCCAAGAACAATACCTTCTGGTACCATGAAATGACATTTTTCCCAATTCAAAACTAAATTTGTTTATTCGCATCTTTTCAAGAAAAGAGTTAGATGATGCAGACAAGTGTCAAAAGAGTTACCAAAGACAGAAAAATCATCCATAAAATCCTCAAAGAATTTTTCTACCATGTCAGAGAATATGGAGAGCATACACCATTGAAAGGTCGCTGGAGCATTGCACAGCCTAAAGGGCATTAATGCACGAAAATTTGTCTCTCAACAAATTTCCTACCGGCAAGTGCACCGGTTTGTCGTCAAGTAAAAACTCACTGTAGAGTGAGGTCGAATCCCACATGGATTGGTTGGTTGATCAATGTTAATTGGAGAATTGTGCTAGTTGAGCGAAATTAGAATTGAATCGGGATTGCAGAAAGTAAAATTGGCGGGAAACTTAAATTACAAGGAATTAACTAACAGAAATTAAATTGCGAGAAAATAAATGACAGAATCTTAGATTGCAAGAAATTAAATGGGAATAGGGATTAAGCATGAAATTAAAGAGCAGAAAGCAAATAGAATGGGAAGATCAGAGATGGGGATTCATTGGGTTTCAGGAGATATTGAATTCTCCAGCTCAAATAATTTTCACTTCTTCCTCAATCAATGCATTCATTGACATTGCTTGGCAACCTTAGATGATTGGATCCCAATGTCTTGGCTCACCAATCTCTCTAAGCATGAACAATTGCCCAATGTCTTGATTTAATTACTCATGGGAAGAGTTGAAGTTTGGTCACTGATTATACCACACAAATTCATAGATCAAAGTATTGGTAGGATTAAATGTCATAATATCCATCCAACCCCCAATCTAATCCAATGTGAGAAAGCAATTCTAGCCTGAATTCTTCATCCTTCTCTCAAGGATCTGAAGAATTCCAATTATGGATAGCTTCTATGTCAAGACAGCTATCCAATTGAATTAAGATCGAAAGCTTTCTAACAATAATCAAGAGAAAAGAAAGAAGAAGAAGATGAAAACAACTATTGATCCATTGAATTACAATAGAGCTCCCTCACCCAATGAAAGGGGTTAGTTGTTCATAGCTCAATTCAATTTACAAAGGAAGAAGAGTGCAGGAAAATAAAGCCTAGCTAAAAAGTAAAAGAAACGAAAGTACATAAACAAAAGGGAAAAGTGCAGAAGAAAAATAAACAGAGTGCTGAACTTCCAGAGCCCCCTCAGGGCCTCCCAGAGAGCTCCCTCTAATCTTCAATAATTCTTCTATTTATAAACATCTTCTCATTTTCAATTGGAACAAGTATTTGGATGTGGGGCCTTGGCCTTGATTGTGGATTGGCTCCCAGTGCAGCTTAGAAGAGAGAGGTGTCAATTGTGCAATTCTGATATCAACATTTGAGTCCACGTTTTTGGGCAAACGTTGAGTCAAACGTCCCTTTGGAAAAATGGGTTATGGTTGCTGTCATTGATGTTTGACTCAATGTTTGACTCAATGGGTTCTACCCATGCGTATGCGCGCTTTGCGCATTTGCGCATTTGGGTCCAAAATACGCATCCACGCGTGTGCGTAAACTACGCGTGCACGTGGATGCAAAAATTTCCAATTCTAGATTTTGCCTTTTCATCACGCACGTTGGCCTTAGCGTTTGACTACAAACACTCCCTCCAACGTTGGCACATCCACACATGCGCATCACGTATGCGTACGCGTGGATTGTTTTTTTTTTCAATTTCCAAAAAGCAAAACGTTGGGGGAAATTGCATATCAAGCCGTTACTTTGTCCTCTGTCAACGTTGTCAATTTCGTACCCACTATTAACTATTATATATGGTTGGAAAGCTCTGAATGTCAGCTTTCTAAACCAACTAGAATCACTTCAATTGGACATCTGCAACTCAAGTTATGCTCCTTTGAAAAGGACAGGGTCGCTGGCATCGGTGTGCAACGTTGGAGGCAATGTTGGCACACCAATGTGGTCGAAAATGCTAGATTCTGAAGCTCAAATGCATTGTCCACCCCATACTATTATATATTGTTGCAAAGCTCTGAATGGCTACTTTCCAATGCCATTGGGATCGCGTAGTTTAGAGCACTACAACTTGAGTTATACTCCATGGAAGATGTCGAGGTCAGCTGGCCTTACTACATGTTGATACTATGTTCATCTTTGCACTTTCGGGGCAAGTTTTCTCCCTCAAATTAAGTACCCACCATGCAGTGCCATATATTCTTGGAAAGCTCTAGATTCATACTTTCCAATTCCTTTAAAATCACCTCATTTGGAGCTCTGTAGCTCAAGTTATTCTTGTTTGAAGTATACCCCTTCAGGCTATAAGGAACAATGTTTCCAGCAATGTTGGAGCACCAACTTTGGCTCCAACATTGCTTCTCTTTGCTTCCTTTCATGGATTTCTTGTTGCTTCTTTGCCTACCCTTTTCTTAGCTTCTTCTTACCTATCATCAACTAAACAAAAATGCATCAAATTATTGCCTTAATCACAAGATAATGCATCATTCATAGCATCAAACACTTCTTTGCATAAATCTCATAAAAATGCACAAAATTAACAATGTTTGATTGAATCAAGACAAGCATGAATTTCTCATCCAAATACTTACTTATTGCCTAATAAATACATGAAACTACTCTAAAACAAATTAAAAATGGCTTGTGAAACTAGCCAAGATGCCCTGGCATCACAACACCAAACTTAAAACTTGCTTGTCCTCAAGCAAGTGATAGAACATGAAAATACAGGAGATACAAGTCCTTATTCAGAGAATTCAAACCCTTGGTTCATGGCGTTTCATGCATGTCAATTTAGGTTCATGTTCATGCTGGTTCCTAGGCTCTCATATCCTCTTGAATTCTTACTCTATTGCCTTTCTATGAGACTCTTATTCTTGATCCTTAACTTCTCTATTTTTGTTTTCTTTCCTTCTTTAGAGCTTATTGCTTTCGGTAGCTAAGTATTCTGTAATGAGACAACTGTTTAGGATAGGCTTTCAGCCAGCACTCCCGAACCAGTTGGTTCAAGGTGCTAGGTGTTGAAACACCCCTAAGGACTTAATTACCCAAATCTCTCCTCAGCACATACACACCACAGGCACATGGTTTGTTTTTTTCATTCCTTTGACCTTGGTGTCTAGAACCTCTTTGGGTCGCTAAATGTTTTGTGACAAGGTTGCTCTTGATAGTAGACTTTCAGTTGAGAATCCCGGGTTAGTTAACCCAAGTTATCAAGTGATAAAGCACTCCTAAGAACTTACTCATCCAAGCAGATCCTTGCACAGAAACACCACAGACACATGCCTTAAGGTTCAAACTATTGGTGCCTATATTTATTTGATATTTTCTTTCTTTTTCATTCTCTCTTTTTCTTTTTAAGATATTTATTAATTTATTTAAGTCTCATAGATAGAACTTTAAGCTCACAATTCAAGAGATATCTTAGCCGTGTACCTTATTGATGAACCAACTTAGCTAACAAATACCACCACAACACTAGGACTTTATTCAGCACGTTGGATTTCACTCTTGTCTTTCACGCAAATTCTCATAAACTCTTTTATTTAGCTCAAGGACATAACATACAATTTAAGCAGGGAAGTAGTAGCCTAGGCACTTAGACTAGTAGCCCAAAATATCAATATAGAAAGAAAAACAGAATGTAAATGTTCATGAAACAGGATTCAATCATACTTCCAATTAAAGCACTACAAACCAGAAATAGTTAAGTAACAATACAACCTCCTGGTGTCTTCTTGTTCCTTCTTTCTCATTATCATCCATAGCTTTTATATTCTTGTCTCCTTGGATGATGGTGCATAGTCCTTTTAAGAGATTGATTGACTTCCTGCAAAGTTATTGGAAGTGGCTTGCTCCCCAAGCACTTGAAAAATAGTTATCATGCATGTATGCTTGTGAATTTCTGAACTTAATTTGGTGTGTGAACACCAAACTTAGTTCCTTGCCTAATGCAGCAGATTGAATACATGCAGAAACCTCATGTTCTTTTATTAAGAAAACAACTATGAACTAAGAATTAAGATTTGTTAAGTAACTTCTCTGATTGTTTGGAGCTAGTGATTAATTATGCTGAGGGTTAGAATGTCCTCTTAATGAAATCATTGGTGGAACATCAAACTTAGAATCCTACATTCACCCTTGGATTGTTTTGGTGTGCAACACCAAACTTAGCTCCTTGCAATATAGAGAATCTACTTAACTCTTTTATTGAATTAACTAGGAAAAGAAAACTACCTTTGGTTGGGTTGCTGATGAGCGGATAATTTATACCCTTTATGGCATTGTTTTTACATAGTTTTTAGTATGATTTAGTCACTTTTTATTATATTTTTATTAGTTTTTATTCAAAAATCACAATTCTGGACTTTACTATGAGTTTGTGTATTTTTCTGTGATTTCAGGTATTTTCTAGCTGAAATTGAGGGACCTGAGCACAAATCTGATTCAGAGGCTGAAAAAGGACTGTAGATGCTGTTGGATTCTGACCTCCCTGCACTCGAAGTGGATTTTCTGGAGCTACAGAAGCCCAATTGGCACGCTCTCAATTGCGTTGGAAAGTAGACATTCTGGGATTTCCAGCAATATATAATAGACCATACTTTGCCTGAGATTTGATGGCCCAAACTGGCGCTCAAAGTCAGCCTAAAACATCTTGGTGTAAAACGCCCAAACTGGCACCAAAGCTGGCGTTTAACTCCAGGAACAGCCTATGCACGAAAAAGCATCAATGCTCAGCCCAAGCACACACTAAGTGGGTCCCAGATGTGGATTTCTGCACTATCTGCACTTAGTTACTCATTTTATGTAAACTCTAGTTACTAGTTTAGTATAAAAACTACTCTTAGAGACCGTTGTACACGTTTGGGGGCTGGCCTCACAGCCATGCCTAGACCTTTTTCACTTATATATTTTCTACGGTGGAGTTTCTACACCCCATAGATTAAGGTGTGGAGCTCTGCTGTTCTTCATGAATTAATGCAATTACTACTGTTTTTCTATTCAATTCACACCTACTTCTTCTCCAAGATATACTCTCGTACTTAATTCCGTTAAGTCAGAATGAAGGGGTGACCCGTGACAATCACCCAATCTTCGTTACTCGCTTAGCCAAGATCGTATACCTAACAACCACAAATCGATCTACATGATGTTGAACGTAGTCACTGGACGACAACCGGAGTATATTCTCTTGGGTTTCTAATCTATGATTCATATCGTCTCTCCTGACAACAGAGCATCTGAATCTGAGACCAGAACCTTCGTGGTATAGGCTAGAACCATTAGCAGCATTCCTAAGATCTGGAAAGTCTAAACCTTGTCTGTGGTATTCCGACTAGGATCTGGGAAGGGATGACTGTGACGAGCTTCAAACTTGCGAATGTTGGGCGCAGTGACAGTGCGCAAAAGGACAATGGTCCTATTCCGACGCTAGCGGGAACCGACAGATGATTAGCCATGTGGTGACAGCAGATATGGATTTGTTTTCATCCAAGAGGATCATACAGCTTGCCATGGAAGGAGGTAATGCACGATTGGAAGAAGGCAGTAGGAAAGCAGAAGTTCAGAAGCAATAAAGCATCTCCAGACGCTTATCTGAAATTCCCACCAATGAATTACATGAGTAACTTTATCTTATTTTATATTTTATTTATATCTTAATTGTCAAAACCTCATAACCATTTGAATCTGCCTGACTGAGATTTACAAGGATGATCATAGCTTGCTTCAAGCCGACAATCTCCGTGGGATCGACCCTTACTCGCGTAAGGTTTATTACTTGGACAATCTTGAGATGACATTTTCCCACACCAAGTTTTTGGCGTTGTAGCCAGGGAACGAACAATCACGATTTTGTGTACCAAGTTTTTGGCGCCGTTGCTGGGGATTGTTCGAGTTTGGACAACTGACGGTTCATCTTGTTGCTCAGATTAGGAAATTTTATTTTCTTTTTAAGATTTTTATATTCGAAGAATTCAAAAAAAATATATATATTTTTTATTTTGATCTTCAGATTTTTTAAGAATGAATTCTAGAGTTTTATTATGATCTGTTGAAGCTGATGAGCGGATAATTTATACGCTTTTTGGCATTGTTTTTAGGTAGTTTTTAATATGTTTTAGTCACTTTTTATTATATTTTTATTATTTCTTAAATAAAAATAATATTTCTGGACTTTACTATGAGTTTGTGTGTTTTTATGTGATTTCAGGTAATTTCTGGCTGAAATTGAGGGAGCTGAGCAAAAATCTGATTCAGGCTGAAAAAGGACTGCAGATGCTGTTGGATTCTGACCTCCCTACACTTGAAATGGATTTTCTGGAGCTACATGAGTCCAAATTGCACGCTCTCAATTGCGTTAGAAAGTAGACATCCAGGGCTTTCCTGAAATATATAATAGTTCATGCTTTGCTCAAGGATAGATGACGTAAACTGGCGTTCAACACCAGTTCCATGTTGCAGTCTGGCGTTAAACGCCAGAAACAGGTTACAAGTTAGAGTTAAACGCCCAAAACAGGTTACAACCTGGCGTTTAACTCCAGAAACAGCCTAAGCACGTGTAAAGCTCAAGTCTCAGCCCCAGCACACACCAAGTGGGCCCCAGAAGTGAATTTCTGCACTATCTATCTTAGTTTACTCATTTTCTGTAAACCTAGGTTACTAGTTTAGTATTTAAACAACTTTTAGAGATTTATTTTGTATCTCCTGACATTTTAGATCTGAACTTTGTACTCTTTGACGGCATGAGTCTCTAAACTCCATTGTTGGGGGTGAGGAGCTTTGCTGTGTCTCGATGAATTAATGCAATTATTCCTGTTTTCTATTCAAACACGCTTGTTTCTATCTAAGATGTTCATTCGCACTTCAATATGATGGATGTGATGATCCGTGACACTCATCATCATCCTCAACCTATGAACGCGTGCCTGACAACTATCTCCGTTCTACCTTCGATTGAATGAATATCTTTTGGATTCCTTAATTAGAATCTTCATGGTATAAGCTTGAATCCATTGGTAGCATTCTTGAGAATCCGGAAAGTCTAAACCTTCTCTGTGGTATTCCGAGTAGGATTTAGGGATTGAATGACTGTGACGAGCTTCAAACTCACAAGGGCTGGGCGTAGTGACAGACGCAAAAGGATCAATAGATCCTATTCCAACATGAGTGGGAACCGAAAGATGATTAGCCATGCAGTGACAGTGCACCTGGACCTTTTTCACTGAGAGGACGGATGGTAGCCATTGACAACGGTGATCCACCAATACACAGCTTGCCATAGGAGGAACCTTGTGTGCGTGAAGAAGAAGACAGGGAGAAAGCAGAGATTCAGAAGACAAAGCATCTCCAAAACTCCAACATATTATCCATTACTGCAGAACAAGTATTTAATTCACGCTCTTTTATTCTTCGCAATTCATACTGATAATTATAATTGATTTCCTGACTAAGATTTACAAGATAACCATAGATTGCTTCAAACCAACAATCTCCGTGGGATCGACCCTGACTCACGTAAGGTATTACTTGGACGACCCAGTGCACTTGCTGGTTAGTGGTACGAGTTGTGAAAAGTGTGATTCACAATTCGTGCACCAAGTTTTTGGCGCCGTCGCCGGGGATTGTTCGAGTTTGAACAACTGACGGTTCATCCTGTTGCTTAGATTAGGAAGATTTTGTCTTTTGGGTCAGAGTCTTTTACTTTCTTTTCAAAAAACTTTTCAAAAGATTTTTATTTTTCTTTATTAATCTGTGATTTGTCTTTGAGTCTTTTATTATTGTTCTTGTTAAAATTTTAGAATCCTTATTTTCTTTTTCAAAAATAATTTTTCAAATTTTTTTTTACTAATAATTGAATTTCTCTGTTTGAGTTTAGTTTTATATTTTAGGTTTGGTGTCAATTGAATGTCTTTATTTTCCTTTAAAATTTTCGAATTTGTGTTCATTGTTCTTTCTTAATCTTCAAGTTGTTCTTGTCTAATTTTCTTGTTTGATCTTTAGTTTTTTTTTGTTCTGTGTCTTTTCTTGTTTTTCTTGTGCTTTTTCAAAATATCAGTTTTCAAAAAAAAAAAATTAAATATCTTGTTAAAACACTTTAAATTTATAGCTCAATTGGCTAGAGCGTTGTGCTTATGTTCTTGGTAATTGGCTATATCCTTTTTAAAACTTTTTTTGAAAAATAATTTTTCTTTGATTAAATCTTATGTCAAGTTTTAAGTTTGGTGTTTTCTTGTTAGTTCTTATTTAATTTTCGAAAATTAGTTTTTGGTTTTCTAAAAATTTTAAGTTTGGTGTTCTTTTTTTTATGTTCTTGAGTCCTTTGAGTCTTTGACTTTTTGTTCTTCGTGTTCTTGTGAATCTTCAAGGTGTTCTTGAATCTTTCTTGTGTTTTGATCTTAAAATTTTTAAGTTTGGTGTTCCTTGGTGTTTTTCCTCAAAATTTTTGAAAATAAGGAGCATTAGATCTAAAAATTTTAAGTTTTGTGTCTTTTTACTGTTTTTCTCTTTCCTCATTGAATTCAAAATTATCTTTTTCCTTTATTTTAATTGATTTTTCGAATTTTCCTTTTAAAAATTCAGATTTTGTTTTAAAATTTTTTATTTTATCCTATCTTAGTTTTAAAATTTCAAGATTCAAATCTTTTTTAAAAAAAAATCATATCTTTTTCAAAATCTTATCTTATCTTATTCAAATTTCAAATTTCAACTTCCAAAATTCAAAATTCAAATTTCAAAACTTTTTAATTTAAATTCCTTATCTTCTCTTACCTAGCTTATCTTATCTTTTCTAATCTCAAATCTTAAAATCAAATCTTTTTCATATCTTTTATTTTATTTTATTTTATTTTATTTTATTTTCTTACAAGTATCTTTAATTTTAAGACATATCTTTTTCAAAACTTCCTAACCAATTTCTCTCTCTTCAAATTTTTTTTTTCGAAAATCCTCACCCACATCTTTTTCAAATATTTTTAATTAATTAATTTAGATTTCAATTTTCTTTGATTTATTTTTCTTCAAATTTTTGAAATCATAATCAATTTTTCATTTATTTTCTTTTATTTTATTTTAATTTCGGTTTTCAAAAAAAATAAAATAAAATAAAATAAAATAAATAAAAATATTTTATTTGTAATTCACAACAGCTCCCTTTCTCCATCATGGACCTAAGTGGAAATGAACAGTCCAGAAGGACTCTGGGGACATATGCTGACCCTGCTACTGCTTCATATGGGAGTAGTATCTGTATACCCTCCATTGGAGTCAGTAGCTTTTAGTTGAATCCTCAGCTCATTATCATGGTGCAGCAAAGTTGCCAGTATTCTGGTCTTCCACAGGAAGAACCTACAGAGTTTCTGGCACAGTTTTTTACAAATTGCTGACACAGTACATGATAAGGAAGTAGATTAGGATGTCTACAGATGATTACTGTTTTCATTTGCTGTAAAAGACCAAGCTAAGAGGTGGTTAAATAACCAACCTAAGGCTAGCATAAGGACATGTAAATAACTGTCAGAAAAATTCCTGAATCAATACTTTCCTCCAAAACGGATGACACAGCTAAGGCTGGACATCCAAGGCTTTAAACAAAGAGATAATGAATCTCTTTATGATGCCTGGGAGAGATATAGAGAGATACTAAGAAAATGCCCATCTGAAATGTTTTCAGAATGGGTGCAGTTAGACATCTTCTATTATGGGCTTACAGAGAAAGCTCAAATTTCTCTAGATCACTCAGCTGGTGGATCTATGCACATGAGAAAGACAATTGAAGAGGTTCAAGAGCTTATTGATACAGTTGCCAGAAATCAGCATCTGTACCTAAGCAGTGAATCTTCCATGAAAGAAGAGGCTAAAACAGTAACTGCTGAACTCAGTCCTGCAGAACAAATTACTGAATTCAATCAGCAATTAGACTTTCTAACAAAACAGCTAGCCGAATTCAAGGAGATACTACAAGACACAAGAATAGCTAATCTGAATATGGAAGTACAGTTGAAGCAAACAGAATAGCAGTTATCAAAACAAATAACGGAAGAGTGCCAAGCAATTCAATTAAGAAGTAGGAAAACATTAAATACCTCACTTCAAGGCAGCAGGAAGCCAAGAAATGAACAACCTGCTATACAAAATCCCTCTGAGGACAGTAAGAGCCCAGAAAGGAATAACTCTGGCGTTCAAACGCCAGAAACAGGCAAGGACTTGGCATCAAACGCCCAATGGAAGCTCAGTTCTGGCGTTCAAACGCCAGGAACAAGTAAGGAGTTGGCGTCCAACGCCACTCCAGCTTCTAACCCTGGCATTCAAATGCCAGTGAGGGATCAGACACACATAAGTGCTGATAACAACCCCTTTAAAAAGGCTTCTCCAACCACCTCTGTAGGAAATAAACCTGTAGCAACTAAGGTTGAGGCATATAAAGCTAAGATACCTTATCCTCAAAAACTCCGCCAAGAGGAGCAGGATAAGCAATTTGCTCGCTTTGCATATTATCTCAGGACTCTTGAAATAAAGATTCCGTTTGCAGAGGCAATTGAGTAAATACCTTCTTATGCCAAGTTCATGAAGGAGATCTTGAGTCATAAGAAGGATTGGAGAGAAACTGAAAGAGTTCTCCTCACTGAAGAATGCAGTGCAGTCATTCTGAAAAGCTTTCCAGAAAAGCTTAAAGATCTAGGAAGCTTTCTAATACCATGCATATTAAAGGGTAATTGCACCAAGACAACTTTATATGATCTTGGAGCAAGCATCAACCTAATACCTGCATCCACTATCAGAAAGCTTGGTTTAACTGAAGAAGTTAAACCAACCCAGATATGTCTCCAACTTGCTGATGGCTCCATTAAATACCCATCAGGCGTGATTGAGGACATGATTGTCAGGGTTGGGCCATTCGCCTTTCCCACTAACTTTGTAGTGCTGGAAATGGAGGAGCACAAAAGTGCTACTCTCATTCTAGGAAGACCTTTCCTAGCAACTGGACGAACTTTCATTGATGTCCAAAAGGGGGAAGTAACCCTGAGAGTCAATGAGAATGAGTTTAAATTGAATGCTGTCAAAGCCATGCAGCATCCAGACACACCAAAAGACTGCATGAAAGTTGATCTCATTGACTCTTTGGTAGAGGAGGTCAACATGGCTGAGAGTCTCGAATCAGAGCTGGAAGACATCTTTAAAGATGTTCAGCCTGATTTGGAGGGTTCAGAGGAATTGAAAGAGCATCTGAGACTTCCTCAGGAAGAGGAGAAACCTCCTAAACCTGAGCTCAAGCCATTACCACCATCCTTGAAATATGCATTTCTGGGAGAAGGTGACACTTTTCCAGTGATCATAAGCTCTGCTTTAAATCCACTGGAAGAGGAAGCACTAATCAAGTGCTAAGGACACATAAGACAGCTCTTGGGTGGTCCATAAGTGACCTTAAGGGCATAAGCCTAGCTAGATGCATGCACAAAATCCTATTGGAGGATGATGCTAAGCCAGTGGTTCAACCACAGAGGCGGCTAAATCCAGCCATGAAGGAAGTGGTGCAGAAAGAGGTCACCAAATTACTGGAGGCTGGGATTATTTATCCTATTTCTGATAGCCCCTGGGTGAGCCCTGTTCAAGTTGTTCCCAAGAAGGGAGGCATGACAGTGGTTCATAATAAAAAAAAATGAACTGGTTCCTACAAGAACAGTTACAGGGTGGCGCATGTGTATTGACTACAGAAGGCTCAACACAGCCACCAGAAAGGATCATTTTCCTTTACCATTCATAGACCAGATGCTAGAGAGACTAGCAGGTCATGAATATTACTGCTTTTTAGATGGCTATTCAGGTTACAACCAAATTGCAGTAGATTCTCAGGACCAAGAGAAAAAAGCATTCACATGTCCTTCTAGAGAATTTGCTTACAGAAGAATGCCTTTTGGTCTGTGTAATACACCGGCAACCTTTCAGAGGTGCATGCTCTCTATCTTCTCTGATATGGTAGAGAAATTTATAGAAGTCTTCATGGATGACTTTTCAGTATTTGGAGACTCGTTCAGCTCCTGCCTTGACCATTTAGCACTTGTTCTGAAAAGATGCCAAGAGACCAACCTAGTTTTAAACTGGGAAAAATGTCACTTTATGGTGACTGAAGGAATTGTCCTTGGACATAAAATTTCAAACAAGGGGATAGAGGTGGATCAAGCTAAAGTGGAAGTAATTAAAAAATTACCACCACCTGCTAATGTTAAAGCAATCAGAAGCTTTCTGGGGCATGCAGGATTCTACAGGAGGTTTATAAAGGATTTTTCAAAAATTGCAGAACCCCTGAGCAATCTGCTAGCTGCTGACACGCCATTTGTGTTTGACACAGAGTGTCTGCAAGCGTTTGAGACTCTAAAAGCTAAGCTGGTCACAGCACCAGTTATTTTTGCACCAGACTGGACATTACCATTTGAACTAATGTGTGATGCCAATGACCATGTGATGCAGGGCATTTTGGCTAGTTTCACTGACTTTTTCTTTACTGTTTTTAGGGTAGTTTCATGCATTTCCTTAGAAAATAAGCTAGTTTTGGTTAGATATTCACTTACATCTTGATTCAAGCATACATTGTGCACTTTACATGATTTCATGAGGATTTTGTATGAATTTAAGGACAAATTGGTTTTCACTAAACGTTAACACCACTAACGTCCTAAGCAAAAGTGTCTGCCCACTTCACACTTTCTCTCTGCAAGTAAAGCCAAGCCCAATGAAGAAGATAACTGCTTCAAACTAAAGATCCAAAGGCCCAGACCCAAGACTTGAAGAACCAACTAGAAGAGTAGAAGAGTAGTATATATAGGAGTAGCTTTGAATTAATTAGAGGGTTGGAAAATATAGGGAGCCTCTGGGCATATAATTACTCTCTGTATTTACTTTCTCTGCACTTCTAGTTTTCATCATGTATTCTCCATCTTTGTTTTCATTTTCCAGAGCTATGAACAACTAAACCCCTTTCATTGGGTTAGGGAGCTCTGTTGTAATTTGATTGATCAATACTAGTTTTCATTATTCTTCTTCTATCTTTTCTCTTGATTTTACTTGAAAGCTTTCGATCTTCATCCAATTGGGTAGTTATCTTGGAAAAGAAGCTATTCATACTTTGATCTCTTTTGAACCTTGAAAGAGGAATGAAGAGATCAAGCTAGAAATGCTTTCTCATGCTGGACCAAATTGGGTTTGGATGGATATGTGACTATAATCCTCTCAACACTTGATTTGGATGTGGTATAATCAGTGACCATACTTCATCTCTTCTCATGAGCAATTGACCAAGGAATTGGCTATTGATCAAGATTTGAGAGATTGAATTACAAGAAATTGTAATTCAATCACTTAAGATTGCCAAGGAGATCAATGAGTGCATTGATTGAGGAAGAGATGAAAATGAAATTGATCCGGAGAATGCAACATCTCCTAAGCCCAATGAACTCCCCATTTCTGATCATACCCATTCTCTTTAATTTCTGTTATTTACTCTTATGAGCAATTCCCCCATTCCCATTTACAATTCTGCAATTTACTTCAGTAATTTACTTTCAGTTCTTTAATTCTAGCATTTACTTTTTCTGTCATTTACTTTTCCGCCATTTTATTTTCTGCAATTCTAAACTCAAATCCTGGATTCGCTCAACTAGAACATTCCTCTAATTAATGTTGCTTGATCAATCAATCCTTGTGGGATTCGACCTCACTTTATGGCGCCGTTGCCGGGGATTGATTATGCATCAACAATGATTAGATTGGAGGATAACTAGATTGAGCATTTATTTTTGTTTGATTTAATTTTCTGTTTGAGTCATTTACTTTCTGTTTTAGTTAATTTCTTCCCTTCCCCCTACTTTTTCTTTGTTATTTACCATTCATCTCACTAACCCACTAACTGTTTGATATATTGCATCACTCACACTAACAGTAATTCTGACAGATATACTTTCTGCACCCATTCTCTTTGCTTGTACTTGTTGGTTGTATGACAGGGAGAAGAAGCGGGGCTTCAACTTCTTTTGATTCTGAACCTGAGAGAACCTTCCTTAGACTAAGGAGGGAGGCAAGAGAAAAACATGTAGTTGGTGCTGAAGAATAGGAGGAACACTTTGAGGAATACTTTGAACCAAACATGGAAGAAAACATGGAAAACTATCACGAAGAAGAGACTCACAACCATGGCGGAAGAGGTCGAGCAAATCATGCTGGGGAGGATAGAAGAGTTTTAGGCTCTTACATCAATCCAAACCTAGGAAACTGTGGAAGTAGCATTCAAAAGCCAACCATCCTTGCCAACAATTTTGAACTAAAACCACAGCTCATCACCCTTGTTCAGAACAACTGTTCGTTCGGAGGAAGTGTCCAAGAGGACCCCAATCAACATCTAACCACCTTCCTGAGAATATATGACACAGTGAAGTCTAATGGTGTTCATCCTGAGGCCTATAGACTGCTCTTATTTCCATTCTCACTCAAGGATAAGGCAGCCAAGTGGCTGGAGTCTTTCCCAAGGGAGAGCTTGACAACTTGGGAAGATGTGGTGAACAAATTCTTAGCAAGATATTACCTTCCTCAACGAATCAATAGGCTGAGAGCTGAGGTCCAAACTTTTAGGCAACAAGATGGTGAGACTCTATATGAAGCATGGGAGAGATTTAAAGACCTAACAAGGAGGTTCCCACCCGATATGTTCAATGAATGGGTGCAGCTGCACATTTTCTTTGAAGGGCTCTCTTATGAATCAAAGAAGGCCGTAGACCATTCATCTGGAGGATCTTTGAACAAGAAGAAGACCATTGAAGAGGCCATAGATGTCATTGAAACAGTAGCAGAGAACGACTACTTCTATGCTTCCGAAAGAGGGAACACAAGATGAGTAACGGAGCTAAACAATGTAGATGCTCTGCTGGCCCAAAACAAGCTCATTACCCAGCAGCTGGCTGACCTCACCAAGAAGATGGAGAGGAACCAAGTAGCAGCAATCTCCACTTCATCAACAACCCAAGAAGGACTGAATGAAGAAGCAGAGGGTAGTCAGGAGCAAGCCAACTACATTGGGAATTCACCTAGGCAAAACCATGATCCATACTCCAAGACCTATAACCCTGGATGGAGGAATCACCCAAACTTTGGGTGGGGAAATTAACAAGACCAAAGCCTTGATCAAAGACGCCCAAATCCAAACAATGCAGCCACTCAACACTTCACATCTAGCCCATATCAACACCCCCATAACAACACCTCTCCACATTCATATCAAGGCCAGAATAACCCTCCTCAGCCTAACCTATCATCATTTGATAAAAGAATCTCAAGTATTGAGAATCTACTTGAAGGCATAAGCAAGGAGATTCAAGACAACAAGGTGTTCAAGGAGGAAGTGCGAGCCAGTTTCAAGAACCAGGGAGACACAATCAAGAGGTTGGAATCTAAAGTGGGATATCTCTCTGAGCAAATTCCCAAACCCACAGATGGATTCCCAAGTGACACAGAAAAGAATCCGAGAGGTGAAACAAAGAAAGTAAGATGGGAAGATTGCAAGATGGTCACTATAAGTGATAAGGAGACTGAGGACAAGCCAAGCAAGCTGTCAGAACAACCTGAAGATACCTCAGTAGAGGAGGGGGAAAAAGATTACCAAGAACCAGAAATCTCAAAACAGGAGCTGCTGAGACTCTATGCACCTTTTCCCCAACTGCTCAATGGTGCTGTGGAGAAGAGAATATACTCAAGATTTCTTGACTTATTTGCATCTTTGCATTTGAACATACCGTTCATCAAGACTATCTAACAAATTCCTGCATACATCAAGTATATGAAGGAGCTGCTTCCCAGGAAAAGCTCACTCAAGGGAGGCCAAACTATAGTGATGAACAAGGAGTGCAGTGCCCTCATTCAACCGCAGTTGCCTACGAAAAAAAAGATCCAGGGAGTTTTCATGTCCCCTGTGCCATAGGGGAAACAATGTTTGATAGAGCACTCTGCGATTTGGGAGCAAGCATCAACTTAATTCCCTTATCCCTGGTGAAGAGGCTGTAGATCAATGAGATATTACCCACAGATGTAGTCATCAGGCTAGCTGACAAAACTCAAAAACAAGCAAGAGGAGTGGTGGAGAACGTGTTGTTAAAGGTGGGGAAATACTTTCTTCCCACGGACTTTGTCATCTTGGACATGGAAGAGAGTCACACTCACCCAATCAAATTGGGAAGACCATTCCTAGCTACAGCCAGAGCACTCATAGATGTGGAGCGAGGGGAGCTAATATTGAGGATCCATGATAAACGACTCAGCTTTAATGTCTTCAAACTCTCACAAGAAGCAGACCAAGAAAACAAAGAACCAAGCAATGATCATAATGAGATGCTGACAGAGGAAACAAGCACTGAAGCATAACCAACACATCTGAGAACCCCCACTGAATGATGAACAAGGCAAACAGCAATTGTCACAGCTCAAGGAGAAGCTGGAGGAACCTAAACCACCAGAGGCATGTGAAGACAACAACAAAACTCCCTTAGAAGAAGAAGCCGCCAAGAGCAAGGCAGCATCAAAAAGTACAAAGAAGAAGGTACCAAGGGGGTGGAGGAACAAGAAGATCCCTACGGAAGGCTTCTCTCCAGGAGATAAAGTGATCTCAGCTTACTTCCCAGATATCCCCCCTAATCTTCCCACTTTGAGAGCATGCTAGTCTTGGAGTTTTAAACAGAACTTTTCATCACAGTGTTCCAAACTAAGTTTGGTGTCACCCCATGGTGCCACCAATGTGCATATAAGGATACACAGTTAGTTAGTTAGTTGGAGTTCATGAATAAACAAAATCTTTTCTTCTCTTTATCATTCTAGCCGAAAAGTTTAAAAACTTTTTATGATATTGATTTTTCTTATTTTATTTTTATAGGGAAAAGGAAAGGAGCATTGAAGGAGATTGATTGGACAATTTAATGAGAATGGTTCGGCCACTTCATGAAGAAGGTACTACACACGTGCCTCAAGGGGAAATGCATTAGGAATGGTTGCCATGCAACATTGGAGGAAGAACAAACTTGGAAACTGAACCAACTCCATCATAAAGTTGGTAATCCTCGTGCTTACTCCATACAAAACCCCATCCGTTCATCATACACCAACCCCATCAATCCACACCTTTCATCTCTTCATCACTTCTATATATAAGTGGATCCAATCCGCACCATCTCCATATTCGAAATTCATATCCCTTGCACTTCACTTTCCAGCAAGTAGTTCTTCAACTTCCCACTCTCTAAATCCCACATTTCTTCCCTTCACTACACCCTTTTCGCATTAACTTCATTCATGGCATCATCAAGCTCCAAGAGGCAGAAGAGGAAGGAACCAATGGAGAACATTCCTTTCGACGAGAAGAGATTCAAGACTGCCTTCTATGAACGAGAATTTGAGCAGATAAAGCTCAAAAGATACTGCCCGAGTTAACCTTCCAAATCATGGAAGATGACTGCCCACAAATTCGGGAGAAGATTGAAGAAAGAGGGTGGCAAATGCTCACCAATCCAGAGGGGAAGATCAATGCAAACCTCATCAAAGAGTTCTACGCAAATGTGGTCAGAGAAGACAAAACCAGGGCCCCAACCTTCAAAAGCTATATAAGAGGAAAGGAGGTGGACTTTAGCCCAAATGCTATAATAAGAACTCTTCACCTGAAATCACCACATTTTGATGAGCCCAGCTATCATGCAAGGATAAGTAAAAGCCAAGACAATGATGAGCTCACTGAAATTATGACTGACATCTATTTTATAGCAGCTGACTGAGAGAGGTATGGAGATGGGAGACCCCGGTTCATCAAGAGGAGAGACCTTAGTGATGGGATATTTTTGCGGAAAAACGAATTTTTCCAAAACACCCAAACTTAACCGGCAAGTGCACCGGGTCGCATCAAGTAATAATAACTCACGGGAGTGAGGTCGATCCCACAGGGATTGAAGGATTGAGCAATTTTAGTTTAGTGGTTGATTTAGTCAAGCGAATCAAGATTTGGTTGAGAGATTTGTGATTTGCAGAATGTAAATTGCATAGAAAGTAAAAGGAATGGGTAATTGGCATGAAATTAAAGAGAACAGGAATTAAAGTGCTGAATCTTAAAGAACAAGAAATTAAATGGCAGAAACTTAGAACGCAAGAAATGTAAATTGCAAAATCTTAAAGTGCAAGAAATGTAAATGGCTTGAATTGTAAAGGGAATGGGGAGTTGGATTTGCATAAATTAAACAAGGAAATGTAAAATTACAACAAGCAGATGAATAGAAGAACACTTGGATTGAATCAGATCTAGAAACAGAATT
>NC_029789.2:83730216-83730475 GCF_000816755.2 Arachis ipaensis | reverse complement strand
ACCCAAGAGACTAGTCTAGATCTCAATGCCTTCCTAGATCCAACAAGAACAATTGCAAAGGAAATTGTAAATTGCAAAGAAAGTAGATGAAGAAGATGAAGACCGAAACTGAAATTCAATTAAGCAGAAAATTAAATAAGATCTCAAGGTGAGATTGAAACAGAATTTCTTCAATTCTCCACCCAAAATCCAAGACAAGAAAAGTAAAGAGTGCTGGGCAAGAACAAGGAAGAAGAGAGATCAATTCTCCTCCCAAATT
>NC_029789.2:83714650-83728547 GCF_000816755.2 Arachis ipaensis | reverse complement strand
AAAGTTAGGGGCTAACGTTGGCGCAAACTTTTTGTGCATCCAGGGAGTGTTTTTCATGCCAAAAGTTAGCCAAAAAGTTAGGGGCTAACTTTTGCTCCAATCTTTGCCCAAAAGTTAGCCAAAAAGTTAGGGGCTAACTTTTGCTCCAGCTTTTGCCCAAAAGTTAGCCAAAAAGTTAGGGTCTAACTTTTGCTCCATCTTTTGCTCCCTGGTTCATAATTAATTCAAGACTCAAGTCATTCCTCCTAGCCATTCCTTCTTGCATCAACCTTTCTCCAAGCTTTCTTCACCTATCATCAATCGACCAAACACATCAAAGCTATGCTCAAAATCATGAGATATTCATTCTTTCATAATATGTGACATTTATAGCATAAAACCTCATGAAATGGCATGAATTCATACATGGTTGATTAAATCAAAGGAAACATGAAAATCTACCAAATTGGCTTGCTTTTGGCTCAAGAAAGTGCATAATTCAATTGAAAACAAAAGAAAAAGGCTAGTGAAACTAGGCTAAGATGACTTGTCATCACTTAGCCCAGAAGCCAAGGGGTGGTTTGAACTCGTGAGGAGGCCTATTCTCCCAGCTGCAAATAATTCAGAGGTAAATATTAATCGAGCAACTATGGTACATTACCTAGTACAAGGTGGAGAAATCAATGCGCATGAACTTATAGCTGAGGGAATTCAAGATTCAGCTGAGAAGCTTGAATCAGGTGCCAGGCTTTGGTACCCCAGCACCATTCTCCGATTATGCACAAAGGCCAAGGTGGTCTTTGAGGACAGCAATCCAGACTGGGTGAACCCTGGGAGGCTAATGACAACCCAGCGTATGGCCTATACTACACCTGCTCAGCAACAAAGAAGGCCACAAATAGGGAAACTAAAAGCAAAAGAAGGAGCTCACCAAGAGGAGTCTCATCAGGAAGAATATCAACAAGGAGAGCATCCTTACCCAGCCAACTTGAATATGAATCACCTTCTAAGAGCTATTGAAGATTTGGGGATGAGACATATGGAAGGACTAGAGCAAATACTAAACGGATGAGCCAACAAGAAGAGTGGCAGAAACAACAAATGGAGCAGCAACAGGAACAATAATCCCAGCTCACTCAAACCATCCACCAAGTTACTGAGAGGCAAGAACGTCAAGATAAGCATTTGCAGGAACTCAATCAGTGACAAATAGCCCAGATGAAAGCATTCAATGAGCTCACTGTACTTAATGAAGGGCGGCAACTACATAGGGAGGAGTTCAACGTCAACACTCAAGCCAAGTTGAACTACATGTCCAGTAATATGCATCATCTACACTATGCCATTCCCACATATGATGAGGTCCAAAAAGATTTTGTAGAACAAGAAGAGAGGAAGGTGAAACAGCAGAAGGAAATACTCAAGAAGAAGATGGAAGATGGTGGTTTCTGGAAAAAGCTGCTTGGAAAAGGCAAGGGAAGTGGGAGCACAAGCAATCAAGAAAAACACCAAGAGGACAAGCAAGAAGGAGAGCATGGGCAACCACATGAGTAAAAGGTGGTGGAGTTCCTTCTTTGGTCATTCTTTCTCTATGCTCTAAATAAGGAAGATCTTGTATGAAATAGAACTTGCTTCCATGTTAGTTTAAATTTTTTTAAAATTCTATCTTTTAAGTTTTTGTTGAAAAGGTCTAAGCTTGCTGGTCTCTATGTCACTGCATCCTTACTTTGCTTACTTGTATGTTTGTCCCTTTAAATCAAATGAAAAGAGAATGTGTGTTTTTAAAGACCAGAGAGGAGTTCATACTATGGAGTAAGTTCATGAGTTTATGGTATAGTCATAAGTTAGCTAAGTTGGTTCAACCATAAGGTGGGAGGACAACTGTCTGTCATGAATACTATGCTTGAGACACACCCCATGAGACTAGCTAAATAAGAAGATCCTAATAAGAAAAAAGGAAAGAACAATCAAAGTTGAGGAATAAAAGAAAAAGAGTAAGCAATAAGGCTAGGAACCAATGGTTTTAATCTTGAGGCATGTGTCTGTGGTGTTCCTGTGTGAGGGATCTACTTGGATAAATAAGCTCTTAGGGGTGCCTTATCACTTGGTAACTTGGGTTAACTAACTCGGGATTATCAGCTGAAAGTCCACTATCAAGAGTAACCCTCACTACAGAGCATTTAGTAACCCACAGAGGTGCTGGACACCAAGGTCTCAAGAAAAAAAAAATAAACTATCGAACTCATATTTTCACTAAACGTTAACACCCCTAACGTCCTGAGCTAAAGTCTCTGCCCACTTCACACTTTCTCTCTGCAAGTAAAGCTAAGCCCAATGAAGAAGATAACTGCTTCAAACTCAAGATCCAAAGGCCCAGACCCAAGACTTGAAGAACCAACTAGAAGAGTAGAAGAGTAGTATATATAGGAGTAACTTTGATATAATTAGAGGGTTGGAAAATATAGGGAGCCTCTGGGCATAGAATTACTCTCTGTATTTACTTTCTCTGCACTTCTAGTTTTCATCATGTATTCTCCATCTTTGTTTTTATTTTTCAGAGCTATGAACAACTAAACCCCTTTCATTGGGTTAGGGAGCTCTACTGTAATTTGATGGATCAATACTAGTTTTCATTATTCTTCTTCTATCTTTTCTCTTGATTTTACTTGAAAGCTTTCGATCTTCATCCAATTGGGTAGTTATCTTGGAAAAGAAGCTATTCATACTTGACTCACTCTATTGTGAGTTTTTACTTGACGACAAATTCGGTACACTTGCCGAAGGAAATTTGTTAAGAGACAAGTTTTTCGTGCATCACCATGCCATTGGTGCAGTACTGGGGCAGAGGCATGACAAGCTTCTGCATGTCATTTATTATGCCAGCCGTGTTTTAAATGATGCCCAGAAAAATTACACAACCACAGAAAAAGAATTGCTTGCAGTGGTTTATGCCATTGACAAGTTTAGATCATACTTAGTTGGATCAAAAGTGATTGTGTACACTGACCATGCTGCTCTTAAATATCTACTCACAAAGCAGGATTCAAAACCCAAGCTCATAAGATGGGTGTTGCTTCTGCAAGAGTTTGATATAAAAATAAAAGACAGAAAAGGGACAGAGAACCAAGTGGCTGATCATCTGTCCCAGATAGAACCAGTAGAAGGGGAGTTTCCCCCCCTCTATTGAGATCTCTGAGACCTTTCCGGATGAGCATTTGTTTGCCATTCAGGAAACACCATGGTTTGCAGATATTGCAAACTATAAAGCTGCAAGGTTCATACCCAAGAAGTACAGCAGGCAACAAAAGAAAAAATTAATTACTGATGCAAAGTACTACTTGTGGGATGAACCCTATCTCTTTAAGAGATGTGCAGACGGAATAATCCGAAGGTGTGTGCCTAGAGAAGAAGAACAGAAGATCTTATGGCATTGCCATAGGTCACAATATGGAGGCCATTTCGGAGGTAAGCGAACAGCCACCAAGGTCCTCCAATGTGGCTTCTACTGGCCTACCCTCTATAGAGATTCCCGAGAGTTTGTACGTAACTGTGACAGTTGCCAGAGAGCTGGTAATCTGCCTCATGGTTATGCCTTGCCTCAACAAGGAATCTTGGAGATTGAGCTGTTTGATGTATGGGGTATTGACTTCATGGGGCCTTTCCCACCATCATACTCAAACACTTATATTCTGGTTGCAGTCGACTATGTATCCAAATGGGTAGAGGCCATTGCCACACCCACTAATGATACTAAGACAGTGCTAAAGTTCCTCCAGAAACATATCTTCAGCAGGTTTGGTGTCCCTAGAGCACTAATTAGTGATGGGGGCACTCACTTCTGCAACAAACAACTTTACTCTGCTATGGTCCGGTATGGAATTAGTCACAAAGTGGCAACTCTGTATCATCCACAAACAAACGGGCAAGCTGAAGTCTCTAATAGAGAACTAAAAAGAATCTTGGAACGGACTGTAAGTACCCGTAGAAAGGATTGGGCGAGAAGCTTGGATGATGTTCTGTGGGCTTACAGAACAACATTCAAGACTCCTATAGGGACCTCTCCATACCAGCTTGTGTATGGTAAGGCCTGCCATCTGCCCGTGGAACTGGAGCATAAGGCCTACTGGGCAACCAGATTCCTAAACTTTGATACCAAATTAGCTGGAGAAAGAAGATTGCTCCAGCTGAATGAGCTAGAGGAATTCAGACTCACTGCTTTCGAAAATGCCAAGGTTTACAAAGAGAAAGCAAAAAGATGGCATGACAGAAAGCTGTCATCTAGAGTCTTTGAACCAGGACAGAAAGTTCTGTTGTTTAACTCTAGGCTCAGGCTATTCCCCGGGAAACTAAAATCCCAGTAGAGGGGACCATATGTGATTACAAGTGTGTCACCATATGGCTATGTGGAGCTTCAAGACATTGATTCTGATAAGAAGTTCATTGTTAATGGACAGAGAATCAAGCATTATCTTGAAGGCAATATTGAGCAAGAGTGCTCAAGGCTGAGACTAGATTAAAAGCTCAGCAAGGTCCAGCTAAAGACAATAAAGAAGCGCTTGTTGGGAGGCAACCCAATGTTATTTAACTATATCTACTTAGTTTTCATTGCTATTTTATGTATTCTGTAGGTTGATGATCATTTGAAGTCACAAAAACTACTGAAAAATCAAAAACAGAATGAAAAACAACATTGAAAACAGCACACCCTGGAGGAGAGCAGTCTGGCATTTAAACGCCAGAAACAAGCATCTGTCTGGCGTTTAACGCCAGAAACAGGCACCAAGCTGGCGTTTAACGCCAGAATCAAGCATCTGCCTGGTGTTAAACACCAGAAAAAAGCTACATTTGGGCGTTTAACGCCAGAAACAGGCAGCAGTCTGGCGTTAAACGCCAGGATTGCACAGTAAGGGCGTTTTACACGCCTAATTGAAGCAGGGACGTTAAGTCCTTGGTCCCACTGGATCTATGGACCCCACAGGATCCCTACCACTTCTTCTCTCATCTTGACAACTTTTCATAACATTCTTCTTCAATTAACCTCCACCAATCACCTCCATTACTTCTCCAAAACCATCATACAACCCACCTACACCCACCCATTTAAATTCAAACCATCACTCCTTCCTTTTCACACATCATAAACACCTAAAACCCCCTTGACCGAACCATTCACACACCTCCATCTCCTCTATTTTCTTCTTCTTCTGCTCACTTCTTTCTTCTTTTGCTCGGGGACGAGTAAACCTTCTAAGTTTGGTGTGGTAAAAGCATTGCTTTTTGTTTTTCCATAACCATCTAGGGCACCTAATGCCAGAGACATTCTCATTGAAGAGGACAAGCCCATCACTAAGAAAAGGATGGAGCAAACAAGAGATCATGGACCTCAACAAGAGCATGAGGAAATCCCCCACCATGAAATTCCTGAGATGCCTCAAGGGATGCACTTTCCTCCATAAAACTATTGGGAGCAAATCAACACCTCCCTAGGAGAATTAAGTTCCAATATGGGACAACTAAGGGTGGAGCACCAAGAGCATTCCATCATCCTCCATGAAATTAGAGAAGATCAAAGAGCTATGAGGGAGGAGCAACAAAGACAAGGAAGAGACATAGAGGAGCTCAAAAGTACCATTGGTCCTTCAAGAAGAGGAAGACGCCATCCTCACTAAGGTGGACTCATTCCTTAATCTCCTTGTCTATTTGTTTTCTGTTCTTGGTTTCCATGCTTTATGTTTTATTTATGTTTGTGTCTTTACTATATGACCATTAGTGTTTAAGTGTCCATGTCTTAAAACTATGAATGTCCTATGAATCCATCACCTCTCTTAAATGAAAACTGTTTTAGAAACAAAAGAACAAGAAGTACAGGGTTTAGAATTCATCCTTGAAACTAGTTTAATTATTTTGATGTGGTGACAATACTTTTTGTTTTTTGAATGAATGCTTGAACATTGCATATGTCTTTTGAAGTTATTGTTTATGAATGTTAAATATGTTGGCTCTTGAAGAATAAGGAAAAAAGGAGAAATGTTATTTGATAATATGAAAAATCATAAAAATGTTTCTTGAAGCAAGAAAAAGCAGTGAATACAAAAGCTTGCAGAACAAAAAAAGAAGAAAAAAATAGCGAAAAAAACAGAAAGAAAAAGAAAAAGCAAGTAGAAAAAGCCAAAAGCTCTTTAAACCAAAAGGCAAGAGCAAAAAGCCAATAGCCCTTAAAACCAAAAGGCAAGGGTAATAAAAAGGATCCAAGGCTTTGAGCATCAGTGAATAGGAGGGCCTAAAGGAATAAAATCCTGGCCTAAGCGGCTACACCAAGCTGTCCCTAACCATGTGCTTGTGGCGTGAAGGTGTCAAGTGAAAACTTGAGACTGAGCGGTTAAAGTCAAGGTCCAAAGCAAAAAAAAAAGAGTGTGTTTAAAAATCCTGGAGACCTCTAATTGGGGACTTTAGCAAAGCTGAGTCACAATCTGAAAAGGTTCACCCAGTTATGTGTCTGTGGCATTTATGTATCCGGTGGTAATACTGGAAAACAAAGTGCTTAGGGCCACGGCCAAGACTCATAAAGTAGCTGTGTTCAAGAATCAACATATTGAACTACGAGAATCAATAACTCTATCTGAATTCTAAGTTCCTATAGATGCCAATCATTCTGAACCTCAATGGATAAAGTGAGATGCCAAAACTATTCAAGAGGCAAAAAGCTACAAGTCCCGCTCATCTGATTGGAGCTAAGTTTCATTGATATTTTGGAATTTATAGTATATTCTCTTTTTTTTTATCCTATTTGATTTTTAGTTGCTTGGGGACAAGCAACAATTTAAGTTTGGTGTTGCGATGAGCGGATAATTTATACGCTTTTTGGCATTGTTTTTAGGTAGTTTTTAATATGTTTTAGTCACTTTTTATTATATTTTTATTAGTTTTTAAATAAAAATCACATTTCTGGACTTTACTATGAGTTTGTGTGTTTTTCTGTGATTTCAGGTAATTTCTGGCTGAAATTGAGGGAGCTGAGCAAAAATCTGATTCAGGCTGAAAAAGGACTGCAGATGCTGTTGGATTCTGACCTCCCTGCACTCGAAATGGATTTTCGGGAGCTACAAAAGTCCAAATGGCACGCTCTCAATTGCGTTGGAAAGTAAACATTTAGGGCTTTCCAGCAATATATAATAGTCCATACTTTGCTCAAGGATAAACGATATAAACTGGCGTTCAACTCCAGTTCCATGTTGTAGTCTGGCGTTAAACGCTAGAAACAGGTTACAAGTTGGAGTTAAACAACCAAAACAGGTTACAACCTAGCGTTTAACTCCAGAAACAGCCTAAGCACGTGTAAAGCTCAAGTCTCAGCCCCAGCACACACCAAGTGGGCCCCAGAAGTGGATTTCTGCACTATCTATCTTAGTTTACTCATTTTCTGTAAACCTAGGTTACTAGTTTAGTATTTAAACAACTTTTAGAGATTTATTTTGTATCTCATGACATTTTAGATCTGAACTTTGTACTCTTTGACTGCATGAGTCTCTAAACTCCATTGTTGGGGGTGAGGAGCTCTGCTGTGTCTCGATGAATTAATGCAATTATTCCTGTTTTCTATTCAAACACGCTTGTTTCAATCTAAGATGTTCATTCGCACTTCAATATGATGGATGTGATGATCCGTGACACTCATCATCATCCTCAACCTATGAACGCATGCCTGACAACCACCTCCGTTCTACCTTCGATTGAATGAATATCTCTTGGATTCCTTAATCAGAATCTTCGTGGTATAAGCTAGAATCCATTGGCAGCATTCTTGAGAATCTAGAAAGTCTAAACCTTGTCTGTGGTATTCCGAGTAGGATTCAGGGATTGAATGACTGTGACGAGCTTTAAACTCACAAGGGCTGGGCGTAGTGACAGACGCAAAAGGATCAATGGATCCTATTCCAGCATGAGTGGGAACCGACAGATGATTAGCCGTGTGGTGATAGCGCACCTGGACCTTTTTCACTGAGAGGATGGATGGTAGCCATTGACAACGGTGATCCACCAACACACAGCTTGTCATAGAAGGAACCTTGCGTGCGTAAAGAAGAAGACAGGGAGAAAGCAGAGATTCAGAAGATAAAGCATCTCCAAAACTCCAACATATTCTCCATTACTGCAGAACAAGTATTTAATCCATGCTCTTTTATTCTTCGCAATTCATACTGATAATTATAATTGATTTCCTGACTAAGATTTACAAGATAACCATAGATTGCTTCAAACCAACAATCTCCGTGGGATCGACCTTTACTCACGTAAGGTATTACTTGGACGACCCAGTGCACTTGCTGGTTAGTGGTACGAGTTGTGAAAAGTGTGATTCACAATTCGTGCACTAGAAGCCTGGCATGCTGTCAATCCATATCTAATCTGTTGGACAGAGGCTTCCACTCCTCATTGACATTCTTGTATGTTCTATGCTAAAGCTTTGCTGGCTATTTGGCCATGTCTAAATCTTTTGGACCGGAGCTTTCACTCAAAGCTTGGCTGGCTATTAAGCCATGTCTAAATTTTTGAACCAAAGCTTTAGACTAACATTACATGATTCCTGGAATTCTTATTCAAAATTTTGTATCTCTTTATTTTCTTTTTTCCAAATAATTTTCGAAAAATACAAAAAAAAATTTAATAAAATCATAAAAACTAAAAATTTTTATGTTTCTTGTTTGAGTCTAGTGTCAAATTTTAAGTTTGGTGTCAATTGCATGTTTTAACTTTTCTTTAAATTTTCGAAAATTCATGCATGTGTTCTTTCATGATCTTCAAGTTGTTCTTGATGATTGTCTTTTTCTTGTTTTGTGTCTTTTCTTGTTTTTCATATGCATTTTTGAATTCTTACTGTCTAAAGTTTAAAAATTTTTAAGTTTGGTGTCTTGCATGTTTTTCTTTTCTTAAAAATTTTCAAAAACATGTTCTTGATGTTCATCATGATCTTCAAAGTGTTCTTGTTTTTCATCTTGACATTCAAAGTGTTCTTGTATGCATTTTTGTTTTTATCTTAAATTTTTATGTCTTGTGTCTTTTAGTTGTTTTTCTCTCTCCTCATTAAGAATTCAAAAATAAAAAAAAATATCTTCCCTTTATTCTTCTCATAAATTTCAAAATTTTGAATTGATTTAGTAAAAAAGTTTTAAAATTTAGTTGTTTCTTGTTAGTCAAGTCAAAATTTCATTTTAAAATTTCTATCTTTTTAAAATCTTTTTCAAAAATCAAATCTTTTTCATTTTTTCTTAATATTTTCAAAAACTTTTAAAATTTATTGTCAAAATCTTTTTCTTAATTTTATTTCATATTTTCGAAATTATTACTAACATTTAATATTTTGATTAAAAAATTTCAAGTTATTACTTGCCTATTAAGAAAGGATCAATCCTTAAATTCTAGAATCATATCTTTTAGTTTCTTGTTAGTCAAGTAATCAACTTTAATTTCAAAAGTCAAATCTTTTTAATTTTCTTTTAAAATATTTTTCAAAATAAATTTTCAATCATATCTTTTTCAAAACATAATTTCAAAATCTTTTTCTAACTTCTTATTTTTTTCAAAATTGATTTTCAAATCTTTTTCAATTAACTACTTGACTTTTTGTTTGATTTTAAAAGTTTTCTATTTCAATCATATTTTTTTTCAAAACCACCTAACTACTTTTCTCTCTCCAAGTTTTGAAAATCACTAACCACTTTTTCAAAAATCTTTTTAATTAATTAATTTATTTAGTTTTCAAATTTTATTTTATTTCTTCCCTTAATTTTCGAATTCTAATTAATTAATAAAATAAAAACAAAAATATTTTCCTTTTATTTTAATTCAAAATTCGAATTTTCTCTCTCTCTCTCTCTCATTTCTTTCTATTTATTTATTTATTTACTGACACTTCTCTTCTTCTTATAATTCGAACCCTCTATCCCTCTCTGTGTTCGAATTCTTCATCTTCTCTCTTCTTTATTCTACTCTTCTATTCTTCTACTCACATAAAGGAATCTCTATACTGTGACATAGAGGATTCCTATTCTTTTTTGTTCTCTTATTTTTCATATGAGCAGGAGCAAGGATAAGAACATTCTTGTTGAAGTTGATCCGGAACCTGAAAGGACTCTAAAGAGGAAGCTAAGAGAAACTAAAGCACAACACTCTGGAGAGGACCTGACAGAATTTTTCGAAAAAGAAGAAGAGATGGCCGAACCCAATAATAATGGTGGAGATGCAAGGAAAATGCTTGGTGACTTTATTGCACCCTCTTCTGACTTCTGTGGAAGGAGCATCTCAATCCCTGCAATTGAAGCAAACAACTTTGAGCTTAAGCCTCAATTAGTTTCTCTAATGTAGCATAATTGCAAGTTTCATGGACTTCCATTGGAAGATCCTCATCAGTTCTTAGCTGAATTCTTGTAAATCTGTGACACTGTTAAGATCAATGGGGTTAATCCTGAGGTCTACAGACTTATACTTTTTCCCTTTGCTATAAGAGACAGAGCTAGGACATGGTTGGACTCACAACCTAAAGATAGCCAGAACTCTTGGGAAAAGTTGGTCAATGCTTTCTTGGCCAAATTCTTTCCACCTCAAAAGTTGAGCAAGCTTAGAGTGGAAGTCCAAACCTTCAGATAGAAGGAAGGTGAATCCCTCTATGAAGCTTGGGAAAGATACAAGCAATTGATCAGAAGGTGTCCTTCTGACATGTTTTCAGAATGGAGCATCATATGTATATTCTATGATGGTCTATCTGAAATGTCAAAGATGTCATTGGACCACTCTACTGGAGGATCTCTTCATCTGAAGAAGACGCCTGTTGAAGCCCAGGAACTCATCGAAATGGTTGCAAATAACCAGTTCATGTACACTTCTGAAAGGAATCCTGTAAATAATGGGACAACTCAGAAGAAAGGAGTTCTTGAGATTGATACTCTGAATGCAATATTGGTTCAGAATAAAATATTGACTCAGCAAGTCAATATGATTTCTCAGAGTCTGTTTGAAATGCAAGCTGCATCAGGCAGTACTAAGGAAGCTTCCTCTGAAGAAGAAGCCTATGACCCTGAGAACCTTGGAATGGAAGAAGTGAATTACATGGGAGAATCCTATGGAAACACCTATAATCCTTCATGGATGAATCATCTAAGTTTCTCATGGAAGGATCAACAGAAGACTAATCAAGGCTTCAATAATAATAATGGTGGAAGAAATAAGTTTGGTAATAGCAACTATAGTCTCTGATCTATCTAAGGCCAATCTCAGTTTCATGACTGAAACAAGGTCTTCCATTAGAAATTTGGAGGCACAAGTGGGTCAACTGAGTAAAAGAGTTACTAAAATCCCTCCTAGTACTCTCCCAAGCAATACAGAAAAGAATCCAAAGAGAGAGTGCAAGGCCATAAATATAACCAAAATGGCCGAACCCATAGAGGAGGAAGAGGCAGTGATTTCCAGTGAGGAAGACCTCAATGAGTTCCCTAATGAGGAACCAAAGGAATCTTAGGCTCATATAGAGATTCCACTGAACTTGCTGTTGCCATTCATGAGCTCTGATGAGTATTCTTCCTCTGAAGAGGATGAAGACATTGCTGAAGAGCAAGTTGCTCAATATCTGGGAGGAATCATGAAGCTGAATGCCAACTTATTTGGTAATGAGACTTGGGAGGATGAACTCCCATTGCTCATCAATGAACTAAATAATCTGGTTCAACTGAAATTACCTCAGAAGAAATAGGATCCTGGAAAGTTCTTAATACCTTGTACCATAGGCACCATAATCTTTGAGAAGGCTCTGTGTCACCTGAGGTCAGGGATAAACCTCATGCCCCTCTCTGTAAGGGGAAAACTAGGGATCTTTAAGGTGCAAGCTACAAGAATCTCACTAGAGATGCCAGACAATTCAAGGAAACAGGCTTATGGATTTGTAGAGGATGTCTTAGTGAAGGTTGAAGACCTGTACATCCCTGCTGACTTCGTAATCCTAGATACTGGGAAGGATGAAGATGAATCCATCATCCTCGGAAAACCCTTTCTAGCCACAGCAAGAGCTGTGATTGATGTGGACAGAGGAGAGTTGGTCCTTCAATTGAATGAGGACTTCCTTGTGTTTAAGGCTCAAGGATCTTCTTCTATAACCATGGAGAGGAAGCATAAAAAGCTTCTCTCAATACAGAGTCAAACAAAGTCCCCACACTCAACTTCTAAGTTTGGTGTTCGGAAGCCATCATTAAGCTCTAAATCTCTGTGAAGCTCTCTAAGAGCTCACTGTCAAGCTATTGACATTAAAGAAGCGCTTGTTGGGAGGCAACCTAATGTTATTTAATTATATTTATTTGTTTTTCATTGTTATTTTACGTTTTCTTTAGGTTGATGATCATGTAAAGTCACAAAAACAAATGAAAAATTAAAAACAGAATGAAAAATAGCATAAAAAATAGCACACCATGGAGGACAGGCTTACTGGCGTTTAAACACGAGTAAGGATAGCAGAATGGGCGTTTAACGCCCAGCCTAGTAGCATTCTGGGCGTTAAACGCCAAAATGGGCAGCACTCTGGGCGTTTAATGCCAGAAAGGACTGTCTAGCATCTGGCTGGCGTTAAACGCCAGAAATGGGCATCTGGCTGGCATTTAACACCAGGAAAGGTAGCAGAGCTGGCGTTAAATGCCAGATTTGGCACAGAATGGGTGTTTGAATGCCATAATGGTGTAGGAACTCGAATTTCTTGACACCTCAGGATTTGTGGACCCCACAAGATCCCCACCTACCCCACCTCTTCTTCTTTCTTCTTCACACCTTTCCGTAACACTCTTCCCCAAACACCCTTGACCAATCCCATCAATAACTCTTCCCCAAATACCCCTCACCTATCAAATCTTACCCTCTTTATAATCTCTTCACCACTCACTTCCATCCATCATAATACCCCACCTACCTCACCATTCAAATTCAAACCATTTCCCTCCCAAACCCAACCCCTCATACACGGCTACCCTCTCTTTCTTACCCTATAAATACCCCTCCTTACAACCTTCAATTTCACACATCATACACATTACACCCCACTTGGCCGAACCCTCTCCTCACCTCTATCTCCCTCATTTCTTCTTCTTCTACTCATTTCTTTCTTCTTTTGCTCGAGGACGAGCAAACATTCTAAATTTGGTTTGGAAAAAGCATTATTTTGTTTGTTTTCCATAACCATTAAAGGCACCTAAGGCCGGAGAAACCTCTAGAAAGAGGAAAGGGAAGGCAATTGCTTCTACCTCTGAGTCATGGGAGATGGAGAGATTTGGTGCACGAAATTGTGATGTCCAGGCTCGAACAATCCCTGGTAATGGCTCCAAAGCTTGGTGCTTTGATCTTAATTCATAATTCTCACAACTTCGATACAACTAACCAGCAAGTGCACTGGGTCGTCCAAGTAATACCTTACGTGAGTAAGGGTCGAATCCCACGGAGATTGTTGGTATGAAGCAAGCTATGGTCACCTTGTAAATCTCAGTCAAGCAGATATAAAGTGATAATGGTGTTTTTGAATATGATATAATAAAATAGGGATAGAAATACTTATGTAAATCATTGGTAAGAATTTCAGATAAGCGAATGGAGATGCTTTTCGTTCCTCTGAACCTCTGCTTTCCTGCTATCTTCATCCAATCAGTCTTACTCCTTTCCATGGCTGGCTTTATGCAAGGGCATCACCGTTGTCAGTGGCTACATCCCCTCCACTCAGTGAATAATATGCTCACGCACCCTGTCACGGCACGGCTATTCATCTGTCGGTTCCCGATCATGCTGGAGTAGGATTCACCCTCCTTTTGCGTCTGTCACTAACGCCCAGCACTCGCGAGTTTGAAGCTTGTCACAGTCATTCAATCATTGAATCCTACTCAGAATACCACAGACA